>NC_050178.1:36073719-36156219 GCF_008315115.2 Sander lucioperca
CTATTATCCCTGAATTGCACATATTGTATATACTGTCAACTGTACTGTTGTACATCCCCTGATTAATATGTTTGCACTCCCTGCACAAAAGGTACATCCTTCCTTTCCTTTCTAAAACAGTTATATTGAACAAATTTGTTATTGTGTCTTTTACTTATTTTTATTGCAATATTTCTATTCTATATTTATGTTCTTAATTGTTGCAGTACTTTGCTTTATTGTTTGTGTATTCCTTTTTCTTATGTTTGTTGTATGCACCAAACACACCAAGGCAAATTCCATGCAAGTGAAAACTTACTTTGGCAATAGATTTCATTCTGATTCCGAAATGCAATGCACCTCTCACTTAGTTTTCTGTGTTGTAAAAAAAATCATGTCACAGCAAAAAACAATTAGTTCCATTATTAAAGTCAAAAAACTAAATTGCAACAACAAATACAAATACTTTTCATTTAATTGTGACATAGCAAATGCACAGGGATTGCTTTAACAAAGGGAATTAGAGGGACAGTTGGGTGAACTCATTACTGACTGAGCTTGGTGTATGTTTGCAGGGAGTAACAAAGTCAGATCCTAACTACATTAACTACATTAAAACCCTGGTAGAAACCAGTGTGGGCCCTTCTTTTAATCTCAATAAAAGTAAGGATAATAGTGTTTTTCAGATGTCACGTCAAAAGTAAGTTCAGTCTGATGCTAAACGTGGTAGGCACTCACCGCTGTTCTGCCTGACGCTTGCAAGGACAGCCATAGCAGGCAATGGAAATGACTGCAGTACCACTGTCCATCGGACTTTTACCACTAGGTTTATACTGTTTAAATGTTGTCTGCTATTAAACCTGTTAGCCAGGGCAGCCTGGTCTCACAGAATTCCGTGAAATATTCAAGAACTGTTAACACCGCATTACGTGGTGGTGGCACGGAATGTGTGAAAATTCCAAACAACACACGACTTTCACCCAAGAGACCGGGGATCATGTCCCGTGTGTCACGTTTCCTAAACCCAACCGTCGCTTTCTTCTTTTACTAAACCCAACCGTCCCATTGTTGTCCCGCGTCCCGTTATTGTTTTCCTAAACCCAACCGTCCCGTTCTTCTTTTCCTAAACCCAACCGTCCCGTTGTTGTCCCGCGTGTCATGGAAACGTAAGCCCACCCACAATCTTTTCCTTAACTTAAGGGGCCGTGTTCATTTCACGGAATTCTTCCGTGGGCCAATCACGGAATTTTGGGGGATTACGTTAAACTGCCACAGATTTTGAGTTAAGGGGCCGTGTTCATTTCATGGAATTCTGTGAGATCAGGTTGTTCCGGGGACAACTGGTTGCTGTATATCAGCTCGATGGTGTTTTAAGCCCCCAGCGTCTCCTTCCAGGCAGCACTGCGGCCGTTGACTTCAAGGCACCTAACCCTAACCATAACCATTGCCTAATCCTAATGCTGCCTGGAAGGCACTAGAATGTTGGGGGCTTAAAACACAGATATACAGTATACCACCCCTACATTAAGACATGTAAACAGACATATTAAATAAGTATGTCCATTTCTGTACACTTGTAAATGAGTTCCTCAGATAATTTAGTACTCATTTTGTAAAAGTCATTTTTTAAAATATTTTTAACTAGGCAAATGATGTAGATTGGTTGGGATCATGAAGCCACATTGCACAAGTCAATGTGCATTTGCCTCATGCTCACAGTTTATACACTTAGGTATGAAACACTTACACATTCTGCATTGCGTGATCCAGCCTTATGTTTTAAGTTGTCATAGTGGAACTACCTTTTGGTTACATTTGAATTGTGGGTTTTTGCCTTTTAAAGGTTATTAAAAAATGGCAACCGTGTAATTAAATTAACTATGAATTTAAATAGGTGTCTTTGTATTGCAGTTCATTAAAGCTTTCTACAATACCACATGGATTGAGAGATATGGGGAGCCTCTTGCAGCAGAGACAGCCACCCTCCTCTGGTCCGTCACGGTGTCCATATTTGCTATCGGTGGCCTTCTTGGAGCGCTCGCCGTCTCTATAATCCTCAAAGTACTGGGAAGGTGAGTTGACTCCCTTACACATATATTGATGTGTAAAGTAATATATTGCTTCATATTTAAAGTACATTCCTAACTTCTAAACTGTTTGCATATTTGTCAGATTTCTGTGAATTTTGTCACAAGCAAACTGCAACATAAACAACATACACTTACTTTAAAAACTGCCAATCGGCCAAAACAACTAGAAAACCTCCCATGACTGTACTCTTGATTTCACACTGAGATCGCCTTTGTGTCAATCATGTCTTGTTTGTTACAGTTTGTTTCTTCTGGATTTTCTGTTTTTTCTTCAAGTACAGTCCTTTTTTCACGAGCTGATACTTGTGTGTCTATGTTGGATACATAGGTGGCGCTAGATGGGGCTTAAGCACCACCGAGAATCACAGCTGCCCCACCATGAAATTAGCACAAGTTTGACATTAAAACTCCTGTTGATTTTGGCCCCCAAGTTGCCCTAACAACTCTCTACTAAACTGTTACTTCCTGTCAGCCCGTAAAGTCTGGAAGCTTTCTACAGACACGCTGGAGTCAGTCATATACTCACATCAGCACACTCCGTCTCACTCTGACCAATGGTGGAACGTCATCACACAGTGACAGAGGGACAGAGTTTTGAGGTTGGAGGGCTGGTCCTACGATCCTACGGTCCAGCCAAAATGTGCAAAAACTGGAAAATGGTGGGAAAAAAAAATGTTTAGGTGGAAAATGGGCAGGTCTCTCTGCCTGAATGCACCATTAGTTTGAGTCTCGTAAGGCGAAGAAGATGAGAATATGCCAAGATTCAGACTGGCCTTATTCTGAAAGACCCGTGTTAATCAGCTGCATCTTTTGGTAGATCCAGAACTCAAATTAGGACACATACATAGTGTGGTGTGGGTGACATTGTCTGAGGAAGAGCCGTTGGCTCGAAATGTCACTAGCATTAAAATCCTTCTGACGGGAGCTACTTGGTGTGTGGATCTGTTTGTTCTTTCTATGAGGGTGACATTGCACCCACATCATGATTAATTTGGTATAATACTTATCCCAAGGGTGATAGTCAAATTCATATATGTAAACATTTGTTATTATTCTCTCACTTGTTAAGACACAAAACACCTTTCAGTCTTTATAAAGATAATTCTGAAGTGATCATTCTTTGGTTTTTCTCACGCATAAAGCCACATAAAGCTTGACCGGCCTTGAGCAGCCTGCTTTGGAGAATACACATTGATTTTTCTGCTTTGCTGGCTCTGAAGAATATTACACCTCCTTCTAACTCCTTTTTTATCCTCTTGAAGCCATGAATTGCCACTCTTATTTTCATTTATATGAAAGCTTTTTAACCTGCCAGTTTTGCTCCAAAACACTTTGTTGAATGCCCCTTCTTAAAACGTTTTTTAATAGAAACATGTTTATGAAGATTTATTATGTTTCTAGGTTTTTATCATTCCACTCTTGCTGTTTTACATTTTTTTTTATGTTTTATCCTCCAGGGTTTTTGAGTGTCCTTGTTGTTTTCATTTCTTTTTGCTTTTATCTGCAGTGCTATATCAATACATTTTATTATATGTTTCAGAAGTTAGTTTAGCTAGCTGTGAACAATTCTGCTATTTCAAAATTATATCAGAAATACCTAATTGCGCTCATTTTGACAAATTGCACTGAAGTGAATACATTATCTGAGATTAGAATTGATATAGCATTTGAGTGGGATAATTTTCACCTGTGCCAGTATGTGATGTTTCTTTCTTTTTTCAACCATATTCTTTTTTTGACTTTAGAAAGGGAACCTTGCTGCTGAATAACATCTTTGCTGTAATAGCTGCTCTGCTGCTGACTCTGGGTGAAAGGGCCAAATCTTTTGAGATGCTTATCATTGGCCGGCTCATAATCGGGGTAAACTCTGGTAGGTGTTTATTTTATACTCACCAGGCAGTGCACAAAAGACAGTGTGGAGGAAACTACTACATGGTAGAGAGAGAAAAGAAAATGTAATAATGTAAGTCAAATACAGACTTTGTCAGCATACTGAACTACTAATATCAAAAGTTGCACAGACAAGCTTACCTGTGAAAGAAACCTGTGTTTGCTTAACATTGTACAAATACTTTTGTTCCCAAGAATACCACATATTAATGTTCCCAAAACTTAGATATGAAGTTGGGTAACCATCTTTGGATCACAGCTACAGTAAACAGAGCCTCTTAAAAAATAAACACACATTTACCTGAGTTGCTGAACATTGCCTCAGAGAAACTTAAAACTTAAAAAAAAAAAAGCTTCATATAAGATCAAAAATGTAAGAAATAATAAAGTTGCAAATCATAAAGATGAATAAAGACTTTTGGTCTAAATCCACCCCAAGGAAAAAGAAACACCTATTGGAATTGGCAGATATCAAGGGGGTTAACTTGACAAACAAACATTGATTACTAGTCTAACTTTCCCTTCTGAGAGAATTTTTCCGATCATGGAGGAAGAGTTTAAAATCAGTGCTCATTCATCTCTGTGGGTTGTGTTACCTGCAGACACAAATTTCCAGGAGATTTTGAGAAATTGTAGTAACTACAAAATCTGCTCCTGGTAGAAATTGATCATGTGTAAGTGAGATACAATGATTTTGCAGAACAAGCGCTACCTACATCCTCAAGCAAGTCTAAGGTCTTAATGTTAAGAGGTTCAGGAACAATATCCAGCTCAGCACCGATGTGTGGTACCTAAAGAAATATACTTATTTCCTGCAAAGCACAATCACAATTTCTAAACCATGGAAATTGATTTGTGCAAAAAGCTGTCTAAGGATTAAATGTTCCACCAAAGCAGACCATTTCTAATGCACAGGCGAGGCCATGTGAGTACCCAGGACACTGCCACACAATTCAAGACAGTATTTCTCAAATGTTGCTGGATGTTGAATCATCAGTCAGTGTGGGTTTAAAGGGGAACTATGCAGTTTTTTTTTAGCTTAATTTACCTTAACTGAACAACTTCGGAGTCACTGGAATGGTTATATGACTTTTTTTTCGAGTTGAATGGTGGTCGTCTCGCTTCCCCCTAGCGCCTGTGAGCGGAAAAAACACCTTTGCAACTTTCGGCTTTCCTGACGCCGGCCTCAGCGTCAGGAAGTATCGCGTGATATCAGGTCTCGCGATGTAACGAATTGCTTCACGGCACTGCACACATACGCTCATTCAGGAACCGGCTAACAAGGTAGTGATGGAGTTTTTCACACTATCATCATGGCTGAGCCGGCAAAAAAGAAGCAAAAAGCTAGGAAAGCATTGTCGGAGGAACAGAGAAAGAGGAATCGGCAGACTGACTGAGCGAGGAGTCAGACACAAGTAAACATAGGAGCTGCCAAATATCTATTCTGAAGCTGTAGGGGGAGCTCTATAGAGAAACCTGCGAGCAAAAAGCGAAGAAATGTCCAAAACTGCATAGTGCCCCTTTAAGGTCATTGGTTTTGTCTGTGTTTGTGCATTTCTGTAGAAAAACAATCCAGATTCAGAAACAATCCAGACATACAATTTCAAGATAATAGAATCTTCTCCTGGTACCACAGCTCTACCCAGCTGCTCGCCTTGTTTTTCCTCTCACCATTCAGGGGAGTGGTATCACATAAATAAAAGTGATGCTCCCTCTATAATTTGGAGTGTTTAGGCTGATATAAAATGTAAAATGTATCTATAAAGCACTTTTCACAGTCATAAGTCACAAAGTGCTTTACATGGGCAAACACAAGAAACATAAAACAGAATGAGAACACAATACACAATCAGTATTACACAATAATATTGAAAGTGCAGACCAGGTGCAGACCGGTCAACCAAAAACGCCTGTCTAAACAGGTATGTCTTTATCTGATTTTTAAAAGAATCCTCACAAACAGCGGACCGTTGTTTAAGGATGAGGCAGAGCATTCCATAGTTCAGGTGCTATGGACTTAAAAGCTCGATCACCTCGGCTCTTAAGCCGGGTATGATGTATCACATCAAACATGAGTCTTTTGTCCTTTCCATAGCAAGATTTGAATATGTTTTTATTTACAGGCATAGCTCTCAGTGCCCTCCCAATGTACCTTGGAGAGATTACGCCAAGACATATCCGAGGTTCAATAGGCCAGTTCAACTCCATCCTGATCTGCTTGGGAGTGTTCATGGGACAAGTGCTGGGACTACCCGAGCTGCTGGGTCAGGTCAGTGTTGTTAGAGATTGTATACTATAGGAACACATGGAAGTAATATTTGTGATGTCACCTGCATATAAACTTAACTATATAGGTTTTTCAAAGGACATTTTGAAAGGCTGGGCTTTAGATTAAGCTTTTTGCAATCTTTCCTATCACTGGAATCTTACAAATGTCATTGGGAGCACTAGGAGGAGGCAGAGGAACCTGCTATATATATATATATATATATATATATATATATATATAGCAGGTATATATATATATATATATATAGCAGGTTATATATATATATATATATATATATATATATATATAGCAGGTTATATATATATATATATATATTTTTTTTTTTTTACAGATTATCCGCCTCGTAGGATATAGTGACAGTTTCAGTAAATATGACAAAAACTTATTTTTATAAAAGTTACAAACCCAACCTTTTAATTAATATCAAATCAATAATAGTGTAATCCTGTTTGGTAAAGCCTTTTCAATAAAAGTATATGCACAGGTTAACACATCAGATTTCAGAATCTTCATTAAATCACACTGGATGATAGGAATACTAATGTCAAAACACAAATTGCTAACTTTGAAATTCCTAAAGGCATGGGAACAACTGAACCTTGTGATAAAAAGTAAATATATTATCAGTTAATTAAAACTGGCCCAAGTATACAGTCAGTTTATTTGGGGCATTTGGAGCCGGTGCCATCCCTATTTGCTATAAAGCCATCCTGATATCCCCCGGTTTCACACCAATTCACATCTTAATTCTTGTAGTTATTGTGTCTGTCACGTCTGCCACGTGATCTAAACAACCTCAGCGACTCTCATGTGACATCACGGTGTGATTAGCTGTAATTGCCAAGGACCTTTCCGTCTGTCAGTAGATGAAGCCTCTTGGAGTGGCAGACTTCTTCAACTCTAGAGCTACAGTCCAGCAGCTCGCTTCATTACCACTTGACATCCAAGAGTGAGCTTGTACCTGAGAAAAAAGACAGAATCCTCTACTGGCACTTAATGATTTTACATCACTTTTTTTCTTGGCAAAGAATAATGTTTTTACCCTGCACAGTATTTGATTGGTTCTGTCCCTTGTTTCAATAAGATAGAAGAAGGAATTCTCACACCTTGTTTACCTTAGAGGAAATCTTGCATTGCCAGACATACAGTATCTCCACGGTGCTGTGTCAGCGCTGCAGTATGGTCTGGCTACACCACCTATCTATTCTGGCATAGGGGGGAAAAAAAACGCTCTGCTTTTTTGTATTTCTTCAAACCAATCACAACCGTCCTGGGTGGCGCTAAGCCTTAATAGTGGAGATAGCGAGAGGGGAGGAATATCCCCTCTCATCCCCTGGGTTGAGCCAGACTACCCAGAGGAAATGCTATCAACTTTCCCCCCTTCTCACCTTCATGCCCACAATTTAAGCGTCGTCGACTCGGCCTACTGCTGAGACATTTTCATGACAGGGATCCAGTCTTAATCTAATTGATTATTCATGCTCAATGTTCAGTTTATCATTTAGGGATGAAAGGCATTAGCCTACGGCACTTATGCTTTAAAAGCCAAATAAATTCAGTTGTGTAATGTGAACAGAAAGCCAATAATTTTAAGCACTGGCATATTCTGTTGACTTTAGCCCACTTTTGGCACTGTATTAAAACACTAATGATGAATACATTTCCTCTAAATTGCTTTCCCAAATTCAAAACATGTACTTTTTTGGCTGATGTGCAGTAAGTTTGAGGGTCGTGACATTTGGCTACTCTCCATGCGAACGCGAAAACAGAGTGAAAGTGGGTAGATTGAGGCTGTAGGTGCTGGATTGGAATTGGGCCACTGTGTGGAGTCTACCAGATAACAACATTCTCAACATCAGCACATGCATGGTATTGTTGGAGGTCTGCCATTAAATTAAGTTGAACTTATTGGTGGTTCATAGTTGCAAAACCCTCAGTCAGATTGGAAAACTGCCCGGTACATGTTTCAACGCCAACACAGGCGTACTGCGCAGGCGTCAACACTTGGGCTTCAACACCATTTAGCAGACAGTTATTTGAACCCTGCTGCAAGGCAACACTGGTACCATCAGTGTAACAAAGTATAGCGGCACTTTCTACTGTAAAAAAACAGGGAGAAATTAACAACATTGGCAACCAAGATTAGCTACATGTAGCAGTGGAAATACTGTTACTGAGCATAGCAGCACAATCACCAATAAAGGCTTCTAAACCACTTCTAAACTACACAACTGAGAACAGAGAAATAATTTGCGCATAGAAATAATTACAACAATAACAACATCGGCAAACAAGATCACAGGTTTTCCTGACATTATAGCATGTAGCTATGTAGCAGTGTATGTAAAATATAAACAATGCAGTAACATTTGTTGAATGGTGTTGATTGAAGCCCAAGTGTTGACATCGGCACAGTATGCCGTGTTGACGTTGACACGTATATTGGGTGCTATCTAGCATCATCTGGTAAACATTGGAACACAAACATGTATTCCATGAGCGTTTGTTATAAAACTGAGAGACAGTAAAGTAATACAAGTATTAAAAAAAAAAAAAATGTATTTAAGAAGATGGAATACCTGTTCTTTTCTTGCTTTGGATAAAACATTGCTGCCATCTTTCAAACCACTTTACTTTGATGTCTGATCCTTAACAAAAATAGAAAGCAAATGTATTCCTCCTGTAAATCAATGTGTATTTTTACTTTCAAGTAAAGTGAAAGAAAACATCAATACTGTTGGAACCTGAAATATGTCTTGAGCTGTGAATTCCCTTGTTCATGGTTGTATTCAAAGGATTTGACCAAGTTCTCCCCTCACTATGCCCTCCAGCCTTTGATTATGAGACTTAAACAGGTTTTCATCTCAGTGGAGGCTTCTGTGACAGCAATGGGAGCCAGTCTAAGATGTCACTTTGTGGGGAGCAAACTGGTGATAAGCTTTGACAAATGATAATTACCCTAACCTTCATGCTTAGCCACTGACCTTCTCCCAGTAGGGACGCATGTTTATTACAGCAAGAACAGGCTTTTAGCAGTCTGTCACTGAACTCCCCTAAGAGACGGAACTAATCAGCATGCTTCAAATGCAGATTACACCAGTAAGGTTAGATTCAATTCCCATGATGGGCCCTTGTCTGTCCTTTAATTTCCCCATCACACCTGCCTTTAGATTGTGTAAAAAATAATTAAAAAAAAAAGATGGATTGTTACATGTGGGGATGGTCAGTGAAGTGCAATTCATTTTAGATGGTTGTCACACTGGGTATCAGACACAAGAGTCATACGTGTTCTAAATTACTGATGACTGCTATATAAGGTGCCGTGCGTGTACTGTACTGTATGAGTATGATTTCAGCTCTTTGCAGTTTAACATACAGTACACAGTATGCTGTACAACCACACACAAGAAAACAAAAAAGAGCAGCTGAGCACTTGACCTATTGTGAAGACAGCATGAAACACTTTATTTCGTTCAGATTGAATTCCAAATTTCTGATAAACATTCAGGCATTGTTGACTATGAAATACGAAAATGGAAAATCTAAAAGTAATTGTTTTGTACAGTCATATAATATTAAAGGAATAGTTGCTGAGGGTAGGTTCAGGTGATAATTCTCTGTTGGTTCATCGCTACGAGTGATCCCTTTTACGTTGTAACATTGTTTATCACATTCTCGCTATTTTGACCGCTCCTGTAAGGTGTGAATCCCAGTGGAAAACCATTTCCCCAAACTATTTGGAGCGCTGCTGTAATATTTTAAGAATGGGGCAGCACACACACTGCAAGGGCCAAATGCCACTTTGCTCTTCTGACAGAGCATCAGGAAAATAAGCTTATAGAGCAGGTGCCATTCATTACAAACAGCTGCAGGCAGAGGGATGATGGGCTTTTCTCCTGATCCTGGCAGATCTCCACCTATATAGTATTCTGAAGGCTGAGATTGTGGTGACGTGAGGTTTTTACCAAGAAGATTTTCATTTCGTGAGAATCAAATGTGGAAGGGCTGTTGTGCTAATCCTTTTTACAGACATACATCTCCGGAGAAATGTTTATCTTTCAGCTGAGTGGCAAACTACTAAGTCGTGACGAGAAACAAAGTATAAATGGAAAAGCAGATTGCTATCTGTGCAGATGCCATCATTTGGCATGTCATATGCATCACTGGATCGATAAAACAGTACTTATTTATACTTACGTAACTTACCACTTATTTGCTCTTCCAGAATAGCAGAACATTTAAATATAAATAGAAGGCAATCTCAAGGTTTTGTCCTGAAATGCACCTTGCAATCCATCTTGTATTAGTTTCTAACCAGCCAACAGTGAGTGGCAGCCAATTAAATTTCACCGACCTCTGTGGCAATAAAGATTTGCAATGAACTAACTGCTGCCTGTACCAAACTTAGTAAAGATTAGTACGGAGCAGGTTCATTTCTCACTTAGGGAATGGTCTGGCAAGGTAAAGTAATTAAGACTAACCCAACACAGATAATATTAGCTTGTATAATTGGATACATCACAGATGTAGCCACCAGTTTTCCATTACCTCTCTGAGAGGTTACTTGTTCACATTAAAACATTCTCTGTCTTTGGCCGGAGTTTCATAAGGTGCCCATTCTCCTCTGTTTTGTTCCTCTCAGCGCGACACAAAACAAGATATTTCATTCTCTGCTTATGTACAATCACAGGATGACAATGTACCCTGCAGCCTCGTGCATTCTACGGAGGAGAGAACTGAAAGGAAACACGGCAAGGATTGTGCAATACAGCACTAAACCATTTGTCTGCCTTGTTCAGTTTACTATAAAAGAGTATCACTCCAGGTCATAGCAGGGCTTTCTTTCATCCAGTCAACTTTTATTTTTTGGGACATAACTAACATGCCTGTCAATAGAAATAATCAGTATGTGAGTGCAGTCAACATCAGCAGCCTATATTATATCGTACCAGAAAATGATATAGAGGTAAAAATGTGTTTGTTTTTTATAAGATGTATGTCGTAAAGACCACAGACATCACACCACAGCTTGTAGAACATGAATTCAACTCTTTGTGTAGCAGCCTCTTAGAGGTCTAATCTAAATGCACACTCTCATCTCTAGCTGTTGAGTTGGGCTGTCACCTGTGTAGACAAGCCCGTTTTATCAGTCAGAGGCAAAAAGGCCTACATCTTCAATTTTTTTTCATATTCCAAGAAATATCAAAGGGCCTTGCAGAGAAAGATAATCAAGCTCAAAACTTCAACAATGTTGCATAAGATAGCTAGGTAAGGATTCACTCATTCTGGTTCCTCTTCTTCCTTCCCTTTCTCATTTTTAATCATTGTTACATGTAAATGTGATATATTTTTTATTTCAGCATATTTACCTACTGCCATAGAGGTTTTTAACTGAATACACATGTTACATACATACACTTACTGTACATACACTTAGAACATGCGTGAACTCCCACTGACTCTCTCATCAGCTGATGTAGACAAAGTAGAGAGTTAAAGGCATACTATAGCCGCTTTCTGACCGGAGGGATTTTTGCAGTTCCTAGAACATAAAATTCCTATGACCCTTTTTTTCTCGTGTTCCGACTGGACCAATTTGGGGATTTTTAAGTTCCTCTGGCCGCAGTTCCTGTAACTCTTTCAGCTCCTACTTCAGGGCAGGGTCTTTTCGCTGTTCCCTTTTCAGGATATGAACCTAGGTCAACGAGGGTCGGGTTTCCAGTACAGACAGACCAACAACGGGACAATTTTAACAATTTTCGCCATCTTATTCATCACTAATTTCACTTCTGACAACGTTTTAGGTGAGAAATGAACTGTTTAGATTTCGAATATAGGCAGTCTTGCGTAAATTGATGCCAAATTGACAATTTGCTTCAAAGTTTTCGGAGTTGAGAAGCTCCATGAAATGAAGCGACAGCCAGCAGGCGCCTGCCCCGGCCACTAGCTCGTCGCTCGGCCATGACTGGCTCAGAGACCCTGCTGTAAGCTGGAGGTCTCTCAGACCGGTCTCATAAATAAAAGGCTTTTATTTCGCCGTTGACAGTTTGTTTGTTTAAATATCACAACACATGTCCATCATAAGATTAACGGGAACCTGTGGTTAACTGTCTTTTCGGAGTTAAACTCCACAAGCGTGTTCTGCGGCTGGCCGGCCGTCACACAAACACACACACAGTCACACACACACACACACACACACACACACAGTCACACACACGTCCACAGCGCAGCAGGCAGAGACGGGGGAGCGAGAGCTCTCTCTCCTCCGTCTATGACTTTAAACAAGTCTCCCGAAGAGAAATGTATCTATACATTTCTCTTCGGGAGACTTGTTTAAATTATGACAAATATGCTATATACATTAGATTTAGTATTTAGTTCATACTTTTTTTGGTGTATTTGTTTTCTAATTTTAACGCTATAAAAGACCGTTGCCATGCTTGCATCACTCCCTTACCCCTCCTACCAGTCCCTATGGCCACTTTGCCAGTGCGAATGCAATTGGAAAAAACGGTTTTGGGGGAGAGTAGTTAGTAGATCTGTTTAGAAGTGGACTTTTCCTATAACTACGTTCCTGTAACTACTTGGTCAGAAAGCGGCTTATGTAACTTTTCCCTCTTCTGTCCCCCTACAGGTTGTCTCATTGGAACTACAGCCGCACGAGCTGTAGTTCCAATGAGACAACCTGTAGGGGGACCGAAGAGGGAAAAGTTACATAGTATGCCTTTAACCCCCGTAAGGCAGCAGGCCCAGATAAATTCCACTAGGTGGGCCCTCAAGAGATGAGCTACAGAATTGGCTGATGTTTTCACCTCCATCTTTAACCTGTCTCTTGCAGAGGCCACAGTCCCAACCTGCTGTAAAACCACCACCATCATCGCAGTCCCCAAAAGGAACCCAGGCTCTTGTCAGAATGACTACAGGCCAGTTCCACTCCAATCATAATGAAGTGCTTTGAGAGAGTGGTTCTGGGCCACATCCAGCATAATACACCTGAGTCACTGGACCCCTACAGTACGCACACTGCCCCGACAGATCCAATCAGGACGCTATCTCTGCAGCTCTGCACAAAGCACTCTCCAACCTGGAAAACAAAGACGCTTACATCAGAATGTTCTTCATCGATTACAGCTCATCCTTTAATACAGTCCTCCCCCACAAACCCTACAATCTTTGCCTGAATCCCACACTCTGTGACTTGCTGTTAGACTTCCTTACTGAGAGACCGCAATCTGTCAGGATTGGAAATCTAACCTCTAACAATGTGGTGACGAACGCTGGAACTCCACAAGGATATGTCCTTAGCCCTATGCTCTATGCACTATTCACCTATGACTGCGTTGCCTCACACAAGGACAACACTACCCTGAAATTTGCTGACAACACCACAGTCATTGGTCAGATCACTGGGGGTGATGAAACAGCATGCAGGAGAGAGGTGGTCAGTCTGATGACATGGTGTGACAACAACAACCTCTCTCTCAACACAGATTACCAGACCAAGGAGATAATAATGGACATGAGAAAGGAGACAAGACGTAATTAACTGCTAATGATTTGGAATCTGAGGTGGAGAGGGTTAGCAGCTTTAATTTCCTGGGCATCCACATCAGTAATGCCCTCACCTAGGCATGTAACATCACCCAGTTGGTCCAGAAAGCACAACAGCGTAAAGTAATTAAGACTAACCCAACACAGATAATATTAGCTTGTATAATTGGATACATCACATATGTAGCCACCTGACATTTCCATTACCTCTCTGAGAGGTTACTTGTTCACATTAAAACATTCTCTGTCTTTGGCCGGAGTTTCATAAGGTGCCCATTCTCCTCTGTTTTGTACCTCTCAGCGCGACACAAAACAAGATATTTCATTCTCTGCTTATGTACAATCACAGGATGACAATGTACCCTGCAGCCTCGTGCATTCTACGGAGGAGAGAACTGAAAGGAAACACGGCAAGGATTGTGCAATACAGCACTAAACCATTTGTCTGCTTTGTTCAGTTTACAATAAAAGAGTATCACTCCAGGTCATAGCAGGGCTTTCTTTCATCCAGTCAACTTTTATTTTTTGGGACATAACTAACATGCCTGTCAATAGAAATAATCAGTATGTGAGTGCAGTCAACATCAGCAGCCTATATTATATCGTACCAGAAAATAATATAGAGGTAAAAATGTGTTTGTTTTTTATAAGATGTATGTCGTAAAGACCACAGACATCACACCACATCTTGTAGAACATGAATTCAACTCTTTGTGTAGCAGCCTCTGAGAGGTCTAATCAAAACGCCCACTCTCATCTCTAGCTGGGATGAGACGAGCCAAAGGCTGTACTTTCTAAGGAGACAAAAATTCAGCATGTCACCCAGGATTCTCAGCAGCTTCTCCAGTTGCATCATAGAGAGCATCTTGTCCAGCTACATCACTGTGTGGTATGGGAACAGCACCACTAAGAACCAGAGAGTGATAAGGACTGCTCTGAAGATTACAAGGAGTCCACAAAAGAGCCTGCAGCATCATCAAAGACTCCAACCACCCCGACACAGGTTTTTCACATGTGTGCCCTCTAGCAGGATATACATACATATTAAATGCAGGACCTCCAGGACGAGGTACATCTTTCATCCTCAGGCCATCAGATTAATCAATCCACCCCACACACACACACACACACACACACACACACACACACACACACACACACACACACACACACTAACTGACTGGACTGCTAACTTTTGGTGGACAAGTTCTGCAAACTACATAACTTGTGAATTTGCAGTTAATTTACAGCTTGGGCTGAATACATCAGAGCTGTTAAAGAAAAATTAATTACATTTTCTTTTTTTTAAACTTTTACAGTCGGATACGATTTTTTTCATATAGTAAAAGTTAGGTAATTGAAACCCCAACAGACTTTTTATGAGTTGAGAGCTGACATTTTCTCTCCAAAGGGCAGCTTCTTTCCACAGTCTATGCATAACAACAAAATGTCTCCCTCCCGTTTGCTCAAGTGAGATCATTTTCATAATAAGCCCAGGAGGATGACTACACTTTCAGATTTGTGTTGATGCACTCAAGGAATACTTTGTATCAAATAGGATATCTTATGTTAGAATAGAACTTTTTTTTTTCTCGAGTAAACACGTGGCAACTTGTATTTTCCTGAAAAGATGGAGGATGATTTAAAAATCCAAGGTTATTTTGAAGGACTCAAGTGCTCTTTGCTGCTGCTTCATCGACCATGTTTACTACCAGCTTCCATGAATCTAGCAGACTTTGATAAATATTTAGCCTCAGGCATTTTGTGAAAAAAATCACTGTGAAATAGAACTGAGTCGACCTAGATGATTAACAGCACCTTAATGCACTTGTGTTTGGCTGTTTGTCTTCTCTGCATCCATGCAGGCTATATTCACTCCATAACATAGTTGTGGAAAAAAGCCAACTCAATATTTCAGTTTATCACATCTATTAAGGCAGAAACGCCCTTGACCAAAATCACTCGTAAGACAAGAGGGAGGTGCCACTTAAAAACATAAACATGCTGTAAATGAATCTACGGAGGCGATCATAATGAGAGTTACCTAACAAGAATTATGATTTTGTATGTTTGTATTTGTTTAGATATGTGGGCAAAACTGAAACCACAACACTTTTTTCTATTCTAGTATATATCTATTCAGTTGTAATATTATAGGGAGGTATATTACAAAGTCACCATTTGTATACACAGCAGTCCGGTTCTGGACTCAAGGCGTTTTTCTATTGTCTTGCGCTTGTCTTGGACTCGTAGGTATTTGCACTCGGACTTGTCTCAGACTTGGCCATTGGTCTCAGCAAATATTCTAGTTGGTGTCGACCAAGTCCAGCAATAAATGTTTTTTTGTTGTAAAGTAACTTCCTCCTTCAAAACAAAACCATTTATGAAGTGTGCTTGTTCAGAAAACGGGTATTAGTTCAATTCAAAATCCATCTATTACAGGCACTGACATTGCTTCTTACTTCAAGGAAACATATGAATGAAGAAATGCATAACTTAAAAAACATCGTCTTATACTAAGCTTTCACATTCAAACATTTACTATGCCATATTTGCTACAAGCATTGTAACACATTGTTATTTTACATTAAAATGATAATCATTACTGATTGCAGAAATTCTTAATGAGAATAAGATGTGCATTGACTTATTCAATGGAGCACCAGTTTTGTGTAACTTTTTTGTATAATATGATATATATCATATACTGTACCATGTCTGAAGCTTTGATGTAGCTCGTTTGTGGATGTTTTGACTGCAGGAATCCAGGTGGAGCTACCTGTTTTCCTTCCTGGCGTTGCCGGCAATACTGCAGCTGTGTGTGCTGCCCTTCCTCCCTGAGAGTCCTCGCTACCTGCTGATAGAGAGGAGGGATGAGGCTGGAGCTGAAAGAGGTATTGTATGCAGTACAGAAACACATTAGTCATCCCTCTCACTCAAGTACATCTGCAGAATGCTACCGCACTAGGCTTTCATGTTTCAAATACATTGCAATGCTTGTTATGTTTTAAGACATTTCTGGTCTGTACCAATCACATCCACACACACTTCTGGAGCTTGAAAAATCATTCTACAAGCGTAAGAGTGTCACTGTACCATTGCACAAATTACCATAGTATATCTGTAAGGGATTGATAGAGCTGTTAACCACAGACTCATTGATTACTTTTCCCATTGCTGAGATTTGTGGCTTTTACAGTATTTCACAATTGCTTTAGCTTAGTATTTACAACACAGCTTCAATGTGCAAAACTCTTAAAAAATAGGTTCACAATTGTACAAGTCTGTCTAAATAACAATCGCCAGGTTCCCATATGGACATTGCAATCATTGTTCCTGTTCATATTGGACATTGCTTTAAAGCAGTTTCTTTGCTTCATGTCCTCGTCCTATAAAATCATTATATCATCACTAAAAGTCAAACATTAGTTAATATTTCTGTAATATCCATCATTTAGAAGTGCTATGAAATCACCTGCCACTCTCATTAAGCACATGCAAGATCTTTCATTCAGCAAAGCAGATTGGATCTGCTTATCTTCAACAATACCTTACCCATGTTTCATATGCCATCACCACAATCTTTCCCAAACCAAATTATTTTAGTGTAACCATACCTTAACCATACTTTAGCGTCCATGAGCAGATACTGAAGGGCCAACCAGCTGTACTGGGTTTCTCTGAGCACAAATCACAACCACTTAAAAGTGTGTCAGTCTGATCAGTTTGAACAAATTTAGTCTGAACACAAACTGAGACACATGAGAGAGACATCTATTTATAAATAATTAAAGAAGTCCAAGGCCTTTTCAAGAAGGTCTTTTATATAAAACCTTAAAAACACTGTATTTTACAGAACTTAAAGATTTATAATAACTGAAGTCTCTCTGTCACAGACACTTTAAAACTCCCATACAGGACCACAGAGAGAGAGGGTGAAGCATATTTCCAAATGCAGGTATTTAAAGTATGTTTCGTCGTGTCTAATCTGTGACCAACGACACTTTAACATGTGTACGATGCTTCCTGTCCAACCCGTTCTCACTCCCAACTCGTAAAATACTGACGCTTGTGTTATGGCTCATTATAGTTCTTACAGTCTCCTTAAAGACAAAGAAGTCTGAAAACTCAAGAATGTGTCAATCAAAATAATGCAATGTCCATGTAGCTTATGTGAAATGATTTAGGTACGTACTCTCCACCAATCATCATCTCGTCCAACCAATAGTTTTAGAATTCAAAGACTTTATGGGCGTAACTCTATCTGATCTAGTTGAACATTAAAATGACACAAGAAGGAACAGCATGGCGCAGAGGCATAGCTCAAACAGCATGTGTTAATGAATCTTGTAAAAAAAAGTGACATCAGATATGATTTTGGTGGATGTTTGAACTCTTTGATGTCTATGTCCATACATTATAAATGGCTACTCTGAAGTTTGGTTTGAACGTCATCGTAATGCAAAGCTGACTTGCTTCACACAGTATCTTTGCTTAATGTCCTCGTGTGCTACAGATGTTTTCAGTTTGTGTGCTACTGTACTGTATGTGAGATTTAAAAGTCTGAGGTCAGTAAAAGTTACACATTAATTCATGTTTCTGTAATATTCCATTATTTAGAAAAAAATATAAAATAATCTCCCACTCCTATTCAGCACAATAAATATATTTTATTCAGCAAAGCAGATGGTAATCTGCTTATCTTCCTTAACCATATTTCATGTGCCATCTCCACAATTGTTCCTAAACCAAATTATTTTAGTAGCTAAAGTGTAAACATACTGTAGCTTCCATAAGCAGATATTGAAGGACCAGAAAAACTAAACAGGTTTGACAGAACATGAGAAGGAACAGCATGGGGCAGAGGTGTAGTAGCTTAAACTGCATGTGTTAATGATGCATGTAGAAAAATGTGACGTCAGATATGAGATCTGTTTTGTCTCTGGGTTGGCTTGAACTCTTTGATGTCTATGTCCATACATTATAAATGGCTGCTCTGAAGTTTGGTTTGAACTAGGGCTGTCAAATGATTCATTTTTTTAATTGCGATTAATCGTTGAATTTCTATAGTTAATCGCGATTAATCACATGTTTTATCACATGATTAAAATTCTATTATTTTGCATTTCAGAACAGTTTTTAAGTACATATTAACAATGGAAAGCAATTCTTACCAGTGTATATTGATTGGGAATCAAATGAATGTAAGGAAAGTTGCTTTATAAACTTGACTTTAAGGTTTGTATTTGTTTATTATTTATTTACTGTAAACAAAAGAAAATTGTGTGAATCTGTCATTATTGCACAATTCCTCCAAGTAGCCTACCTAACTGAAAAACTAAAAATCCCTATCCTTACCAGAGTCAATATAGTGCAGTAGTATAGTGAAGTGTAGTAACTTCTAAATAATTTTGATTACTCACTGAAAGCCAGTAATCACCGGTAATATAATAATAATAAAAATATAATAATAATAATAATATAAGATGGGTCAGAACATGCCAACCGTAGTACGTCTTTAAGACCCAAGTCTTCTACGATGCTGACAGGTCTGCAGTTAGTTGCCACCCATTTCGCAAGAGCTGTAGTAATTTTTTGGGATTTGGTTTCATCAACAGGTTGGCGAGTAGCACTCTCCAAAATAGTGCTTTGCATGAGCCCACTATATCAACCTGAGTCACGTTAATTAGCTCGTAGGTGGTAGTTCAAGCTTGACCTGCTTCGTGATATTTTAATTCAGCTTTACACAATGTACATGTGGCTTTCGACTTGTCTACTGAGCTGTCCAGGAGTTTTGGAAAATAAAAAGCGCCATTCAGAATTGTGTTGCTGCTGTCTTTCTCCATCATGCCTGCAGCCTGCAGCAGCAGGATGTTATGAGGAAGTATGGCAGCTTGATGATAAGTAAAGGTGCAGCAAAGGGTGAAAATAGTAGCCTGTTAGGCACGACGCGAAGCCGAGTGAAGTGTAAAATAAATTAATAAATGGTGGCATGCGATTAATGCGATTAAAAAAAAAATGAACGCGTTATGCTCTGCCCTTAATGCTGACAGCCCTATGTAAAACATAAAATTACAGGCTCAGTCCTCAGCCTCAGATATAGCCACCTCATATATTTATATTACATTATAAATGTAAGACAACAGTAAAAAGAAATGCTATTTCATTTCTTTTGATAATGATATTGCATTTGTCAAAATGTTGCAATGCATTTAGTGCTACAGAAGTTTAAATTACAGTTTAGTGTTATATGCTTTGCAGCATTACAGTATAACAGACATGAGTCAAAATAACTCCTAACACCTGTGTAACTTACTCTAAACCACACAGGTGTTAGGAGTCATTTTGACTCATCTCTATGTTAAAGCTTTAGTGCGTAACTTTTTGATATTAATGAACGTCCGTTACAATCAAGCCATTGCCAAATGAGTTGCTACAAAGCTAAATAAGACAATCAGCTCCACACAACTCTCTCTCTACTTCTCAGTATGGCTATGTTCAGAAGACTGTGTTGTCCGGCAACTTTCGCGAGCAGAAACTCGAGTAAAGATAATAACTCTTCTGAAGAGTCCATGTTTTTTTAATCATCCATGTCCTCCTTGGATACTAGCAACTGCGTGGAGGGGGGGGGGGGCTGTGCGTGATCATGGAAGGCTTGTATCATGTAGACGCGCCAACAGTTTTGTTGTCATTACTTAGAAATCCTCATGGAGGTGACAGAAACTATGAACTATAGCTTTAAGATTTAAAGAAGAATTCCGGTCGATCGGAATTCTCCTTTAACTGAGTTACGGTTTATTTTTGACTCAAATTCACTTCACACAGTATCTTTGCTTAATGTCCTCGTGTGCTACAGATGTTTTCAGTTTGTGTGCTACTGTACTGTATGTGAGATTTAAAAGTCAGGTCAGTAAAAGTAAAAGTAAAACACATTAATTCATGTTTCTTTAATATTCCATTATTTAGAAAAAATATAAAATAACCTCCCACTCCCATTCAGCACAACAAATAGCTTTTATTCAGCAAAGCAGATGGGAATCTGCTTATCTTCCTTAACCATCTCCATGCCATCTCCACAATCTTTCCTAAACCAAATTATTTTAGTAGCTAAAGTGTAAACATACTGTAGCTTCCATAAGCAGATATTGAAGGACCAGAAAAACTAAACAGGGAAGGTTTGACAGACCATGAGAAGGAACAGCATGGGGCAGAGGCGTAGTAGCTTAAACTGCTACTATGTGTATTCATTATAGATGGGCAGTCTCTAAAGATTTGGTCGATTGTGTTCTTTGTAATGTCGACCATCCTGTTTGTTATTTTATAAAATACATAAAACCCATGAGAAAACTATGAATGCATTTGAACAATTCATTTTATTCTGCTGTATTAATACTTTTAAAATATAAATCAAATGGTTGGGGTTACCTGACTTCTTATGTATGTACTGTAACTTTCTTGCAATACAAAAAAAAATGCTACAAAAGCATCCAAAATACAGTCATACATATGAAATAGACTTGCTTGGTAATAATAAAACAACATTAAAAAAGGGGGAAACATTTAATGATTGATTTTATGACATTTGAACATAATTGATGAAATTGTCACCACTGCTGTACCCTACTATACAGCATGTGAGACATTATGCCTTTCTCATTCATTGGAATATAATAAGGTATTAATAACATCTCATAGAAACATAATAAGATGTTAAGAACAATACATGATGATTACACCACATGTGTCCCCTTTAGAGGAAATGTTGGCACAGCACACACCAAATTAAATTAATGACAAAAATCACTTTAATGCACATTATTCAACATTTCAGTTTCCACCTCAGTGTAAATGTACCAGAGTTAGGTAATGAGCTATTTTTCATCTGTTGTCCTTTCGCGGGTTATTACCATTGGCCTAATGGTAAATACTACAGTACAACACTTTACAATACAATACAATACAATACAAAATAATAAAATACATAAATGCATTACAAAAGTAGCAGATATATGCAATGAAATAAAGGCAGTGCCAGGTTTTAGGTAGTATGATAACTCATAATTGCAAGTTTGGTTTGCTTTAAGCCATCTCTTAAATGTATGTTTAGAGGTTAGGGAATTAATAGGGAGATTATTCCAGTAGTGGGTGGCTCTGACTGAGAAGACTTCTACATCGGTATTGTACAACACAGACCTCTCTGGTAGTTGCCCTTGTTGCCTGAGGCAAGCACCTGCAAAATGTTTAAAACTATTACAATTAAATCAATTGTTCTTTTGTGGCAGGGGCGATAGCTATTTCAGTCAAGTGTTTTGCTTGTGACCAGCTTGAAAGAAAGTATGTTATGTGGGAGAAGATCCTACCATGCATAGGAGGTTGGCTACCTCTGTTGTAGAAATTAGCCATGTTGAAATTGATGGTACTGCTGGGGGTGCTTCAGGTACCAGCAAGACATAAAAATAGGATCCACAAAGTCGGGTTTGAGTAACAGATCTATGAGTTTAAAGGCTTATCAGACGCCACAACAAGTTCATAATACTGTGAGGCTTGATTTTATAACTGGAAGTCTTCAGCCACATTGTTTTTGCTTATTAATGCTAAAAGTGTTTGGAATTCAAGGATGGTGCTTGTACTTCTCTTGATGTAGGACTTTTATTTTTAGCTCACTCTTGTTTTGCCATCTGTCTTTGTTTATAGCTGCTCTCACAAAATAAATAATTTCAACCTTGAGTCTGTTCAACCACCCTTTAGCATCTCTATGGAACACACCGGGCAGAGCAGCTGCTCGACGGCGGCGCTGTAAAATGTCTTAGGCTGGCCACACACTGGCTGCGTCGCGTGAGTGTGTCAGCTGCGTGGCGTGTCCGTTTTTATTTCGGCTCCCATGTTAACAGGTTAGAGCTTGCACACTGCCTGCGTGACACGCATGTCTCAGGCACGGCTCGAGCCGTGCCGAAAACGCGTGCATGCTAGAAATAGGACCGACGCCTATTTTTCACGCGACACGCAAGTGTGTTGGAAGCGTTTCCAGGCAAAATAGAATAGGAAAAGATTTTTATATGTCATTTTGACACAAATACATATTTATAAATGACATGTTGATGTTTGAAAGTCTGTAGGTTTTGACATAAATGCAAATATAAATGTAATTTAAAAAAATAAATAAAATTATTGATTTTTAAATATTTGCACCTGTCAATAGGGCTTGGGCGCCGCGTTGCATTCTGGGACGTGGTGAAGAAAAAAAATAAATAAAAAAAGATGTTAAAATCCAGAAAAGGATGTGGAATTTACCGGGATACTTTAAATAGGGAAGCCAGGGACCGGTATGTGGACAAAATTGGCTGCGCTCCTGCTAGTTTAGTAACCGTTAGTGTTAACAACCATTCACACATGTAATACTTTTAACTATGTGTTTCAAAAGTGTAGTTAGTAGCTGTCAACCCTCCTGTTTTTTCCGGGTTTCTCACGTGTTTGAGCTCTTTTCCCGCTGTCTTCCCATTTTAGTATTTTCCTGTAAAATATCCCGTATTTGAATACTCTCATAACATTAATGTTAGCCCTTCCATCGGACCTGTCAGTCTCTGTACTGTTGTCCTGTTGCTACCCCTTGCCCTTCCAGCGAAACAGATGTTTTCAAAGCATCGTTTTGCTTACTTGAAAGCAACCTTAGCGTGATGTTGGCCTTTTTAACAGCGTGGTTGTTGTGAGAGCACGATTTCACGCCAATTTGTAAGCAAAGTCACATTAGATCTAGCTTCACACAACTCGCTTAGTTAATGCAGCAGTTTTGTAGTACAAATTTTTGCTGTCAGCAGAGGGATAGCAACAGAAAGATGAATGTTGAATGTTGAAATTTTCCCGTATTTTGGGTGAGAAACCCGGGAAATTTCCCTTATTTTCAATGTTCAATCTTCACTTAAGACACACGACTGAGAGGGACGTTACGTCTATAAACAGTGCGCAGTAGTCCGAGTAGCGGTAAAGGAGGCAATCAACATGGCGGCCACACCAAGTAGTGACGTCACGACGCCCAAGCCCTATACAGAACGAAATATTCTGTAGCCTATTTTGCCGTCAATACTGCCGACGTTGTCTTTGCTGTAATCAAATCAGTATATATTTTAGGGCTGTCAAAATAACGCGTTAATTTCGATTAATTAATCTGAGAAAAAATAACGCGTTAAAAAAAACAGATTAATCCATTCCATATTGACGTTTGCATACAGACGAAAATCTGGTGCCACTGATATGTCTGCGCTTCTCTCTGATGCTCTGAAACAGACATTACAGCAAACACAAACACCGCTGCATGTGACGCTAGTTAACACTATACTCAACAGCAGCTAACATTAGCCTACCTCTAGCTAGTAGCTGGATTAAACACGGTTAAAATGCTGACAGCTAACGCTAAACGGTGTAAAGTTTGACTGTGTTTTGCTGTAGAGGATTCAACACCCGTATGTAACAATCTGCAGCTGCCGTTGGAAAAACAACACAGACGGTGCGTTCAATGAAACTGGTAAACTACAGCCTCTTGGTGCATTTGAAGTTATTGTAAATGTCCTTTTCCTATCTGGTTGTTGTTTTTGTCGTTCAACAGCAATTTACTAGTAAAATAAGTTATTGTTATTGTTATACATTATTATTAAATCATTTAATTTTGACCATATGGCCTTAGCAATAAACAAGCCTTTCTTTAATGTTGCCAACTGTTGTTTAGTACCCTTTTTTTTCTTTTCTTTTTTTACTTTCTTAAAAAGTATCGGTTCAGGCACCGTTAATTATGTATGCGATTAATTTCGATTAATTAATCACAGAGTATGTAATTAATTAGATACAAATTTTTAATTGATTGACAGCCCTAATATATTTATGTAACATAAAGTATACTGCTCGAGTGCAGTAAATCAATGGGAAACATACATGGGTAGAGACAAGGCTAGTAGCAGCAGCGTCGCATCAGACACGTTTCTGGTGTGAAAAGACATTGAAAAATCCACACAGCTGACACGCAACAGAAACGCCACGCTCACGCGACGCAGCCGGTGTGTGGCCGGCCTTAGTATTAAGAGCGACAACGGTAGCGAGCAGTATGAAAGACTGAAAATCCGCACAAAGAGGTTGGTTGGGGTGGTGGATGGGTCAAACAACACAGGACTTTTATCCAAGAGACCGGGGTTCGTGTCCCCGTTCTTGTCTCGGGTGACACTGAAATGTATGTGAAATGTAAACCCACCCACAATCTTTTCCTAACCCTAACTGTCCCGTTCTTGTGCCGAATGTCCCGTCCCGACCCAGAGTATCGAAAAGTGATGCCAAGAGTCTCGACCAAATACCTTGTTTAAATGACATGCGGCACAAGAACGGGACGGTTAGGTTTAGAAAAGGATCATGGGTCTTTAATACTGTCGGTACACGATCCGTTCTGCCTGCACGATCCGTTCTGCACATGCGCAAAATGTTCGCGCATGCGCGGTTGTACAAGGATTTACGACACTGCACGATCTGTTCCACGCTTCCGGTCGACAGCCAAGCTAACGTTAGTTTAGCTAACAGCTAATTCGGCTAACTGCTAGCTGAGACAGCATGTAATAACTTTAAAAGACCCTCAAAATAAAACTTGAAAATAAACGTTGACATATATAACAGCTGTTACGTCAGTTCTACTTTACTTGTGCTCATTTAAAATACAATCACTCAATACTTGTCTTTATTGTTATTACTGTGAAGTCTTAATTTAGCTGTAGCCTGCTTTTCCCATTACGTTTGAGTTAACGTTATTTTAGACTGAATCTAGCTGTCAGCTAGCGGTTAGCCGAATTAGCTGTTAGCTAAACTAACGTTAGCTTCCCGGTGGAGGCTAGCCATAGGCTAGCGTGGAACAGATCGTGCAGGTCGTATGGATACGTAAAACAGTATTATCTTGCGCATGTGCAGAACGGATCGTGCAGGCAGAACGGATCGTGTACCGACAAATACTACTCGCTAATGTTGTCGCTCTTAATACTACGTCATCTTACAGCTCCGCAGTTGAGCAGCTGCTATGCCCGGTGTTTTCTATACAGACGTTAAAGGGGGATTTTTTGGCGTATATATTTTCTCCTTTCCTTTAAAAGGCAGGGAAGCAAAACAGAAATACACACACATTTTATATTTGTGTGTACAGAGCTAACCAGGTTTCTGGCAATCATTTTTTTCATCTGTCCAAGCAGCTTGGACAGATGAAGGATGTTGAAATGTGTGCTACATGAACGTGATGGACTGGACGAGGGAAGAATCCTCTTACCTCACTTTAATTCTTTCTCCTGTAAAGGTGAATCCCTTGGTGTTATGGGGATTCAAGGTGGGTACAGGCTGATGACAAAACTAGGCAGGATTTTGATACTATATATCTCAGAAAATACCTCATAATTAAATATAGTAGAAACCCACCTCAAGATTGAAACTTACAAGTGTGCTGTAACTGAATGTCCCACTATTTGATATTCCGTTTTTTTAATCATTGTCCCAAAGTATTAGGAATGTACGTTCTGCATCTATAGGAAGGAAATAACCAATGCTAAAGAGTGACATAAATCACATACTGTAACATAATTCCTCAACAGTGTGCGAGTGCAGAGAAAGCAGGACTCACCTATGTTACCTGGTACAATTGTACAAATTAATTGAAACTCGTTTTTACACATCATAGCTAGAAGTGTTTTTGTTTTATAGTTGTCTGAATATAGCCTATATCTATTTTCAGCCTGTACTCATGAACCACATGTTCGAAAAGCTATGAATAGATAAGCACTGTAATGTTTTTTTTTTTTTTGCTATGTGCGCCACACTGACTGCCACGGAGGGAGGAAGTCGGGGTGATGGATGGGCATTAGCGCACAGGACTTTCAAGCCAGGGAGCTGAGTTTGCTTCCCGGGGAAAACTAAAGACTTTCACCCAGGAAATGCTTGTTCCTTGGGAGTGTTTTAATACAAACCACAATCTTTTTCCTAAATAACTAGTCGTTTTAGTACCTAAAACTTAAATTTTGTTGCCGCATAACGCTCACTTTTTCTTGCCTAAACTTAACCGTAATCTCTGCCGAAATGACTGGCAGCTTGCGGTGCTCTGTACCCGGCTCACAGTCCCCTTTTCTCGGAGAATGGAACCACCAACTACCACTGACCTGACAGAGCCCCATGCGGAGCACCATGCGGAGCAACGTAGCCGGTGTCGCAGAGCTCTGTAGCAGCTAAACACATCTACTAACTGCTGCTGATACGACGAGCTGTGACAGCCATAAGAAATGAAAGAAAGGACAAAAAAGAAGAAAAAAAACACATCATGCTGAAATGATCCTCTGATACCAGAATAAGTTGCCCACCATGAGATCTTACCTCAACATTATCATCCAGATGAGAATCTAAGTGAACATTCAATTGTCTCTCTCTGCTGATAGAAACTCTGGAAACCTGCTTTAATTCAGAATGATACTGGAGCAGTCAATATCAGTTGTAACAGTGGCATTGTACCCACGGAGGCATCCTATTTTATTTTCAATGCAGGAAGACAATGGGGCTCCACTCCATGTCGCTGTTGTGGCCCAAAAACTTAGAGGGTCTGAAAGGGAAAATGTGGAGGCATTTGTGTTTTAATTTACTGTAAACGGTAAGCGTGGCGTTATTCTATATTTTTATTATTGTCAACAAGTCCCATGAGAAGACCTAAACAATAATGCATAGTCCATCTCTCAGCAGCTTCCAGTATTTTCCCTGGCTCTCAGCCCCAAGCCAATTAGCTCCAACTGATGATGTCAATCTTTATATTATAGGTCACACATACATCACTTTAAGATCAGTTAAGTTTATGTTCATTATTCTCATCAACATGCATTGTGTGTATCCCTGAGGCCTAACAAATGTACAAATGCATTTCCATCCTCATTAAACAATTGCAAAACCAATTCTTTATTTCTAAAAATCTTTAAAAAAAAATCACAATATAAACATAACTGGGACCGACTCAAAACATTGGTCATTAGTGCCCCTCGTGATTAACTCACACAGAACTTTTGATAGATTCATTTAAATAATAAAAACATAAAAGCATATAAATAAATAAAGCCATGAACCGAAATAAATTAGTTTGCTGATTCTGTTTTTCCACAAAAATTCTCCACCTTGAGTAGTCAAAGACTCTACTTTTAATATCCACATCGATCACATACAACCTGGAGACTGCAAGACTGCATTATCCATAATACTCACTTTATGAAGGCCAAAAGAGTCAAATAAAGTGGCATAATTCATGGTTAGAATTCAGATTAGACATCACAAACATACAGGAGTTGAACACAGCTTACTTGATAAAGCTACAGAAAACAGATTTTAGTTTAGTCTGAGTGTCCAGTTTTTAACAATTTGATCCATTTATGAGGATGTCTTCATTTGCTGTGGAATAAATCCTCAACTTCTTTGATCTCGGCTTGATGGTTGTTTTTATTTATGGATATTTTTAACACTGTGTGTATGTGTGTGTCAGCCTTTCAGAGGTTTTTGGGAAAGAAAGATGTGTCCCAGGAGCTGGAGGAGGTTCATGCGGAGGCTCGGGCTCAGGAGAACCTGCACACCGCCTCTGTGTTACAGCTGCTGAGGAGCCCAGGTGTTCGCTGGCAGCTCATTACCATCATCATAACCATGGCCTGCTATCAGCTCTGTGGCCTCAATGCTGTGAGATGAACTTCTTATTTCACTTTTTCTCAGATTGTCAGTGGAATCCTGTTCTTTACACTATCTTATATATAAGATGTTTAGGACACATTGTTACTGTTTCTTTTCTAGTTCAAAAATCAGCAATTTCTTTGGTATTTATATAATTATACAAATTTTAAATATGAAACACATTTTATAAAAATAATCAATAATGCAAATTTGTGGTACAATGGGATTATAGATATACCTTCTTTCAACACCCTTTGCATGAAGTAATATAACAATATTAATGAGTGTAGCTTTAATGCTTAGCCTGGTTTACCCTCACATTGGAGCTGTAGTTTTTGTCGAATCAAACATCCCTTTACTGCTTCACAAGGCTTTTATTAAGCTGAGAAACAACTCCCGCTTGCTGCATAGTCTTAGGTTGACATGTGAATGCTAACTCCCTGGTGCATTACAATGGAGTAACAGTTAGAGCTGAAGATCTTTACCCGAAACCGACGGGACCCGACGGGTTCGGTTGGGTTCGGTCTTAATTTCTATCATTTTACACGGGCTCGGGCTTGCGCTCCAGGTTGAGCGGTAAATGAGCGGTCAGGTGATGCGTTTCGATTAGAATAGAATTCTTTATTGTCATTGTACAGGACACAATGAAATTGGATGGAATTCCTCTTGGTGCTTTGCAAATAAATAAAATAGAATTTAAAAACATAAAAAACCACATACCCACAATCTCCAATGCATACATAAGACAATGAGGTAGCATGGATGGTAAGGGAGTGCTTACATTGCATACAGTTTGACACTCAGAGGTGCTCAGTCCCTAAGTCCTGGTGTGGTGGTGCCAGTTGTTGCAGATGGTGTGTGATTAGCGTGAAAATGGATGCTGAGGAGGTGAAACAGAGGCTGGCCTCTGGAGGACTTATTTTATTTCTTTGTTCAAACTTCCAAGTGGCCTATAGCCTACGTTAGTCATGAATAAATTATGTTAAAAAATGTATATATGACTCATTCTTGACAAAAGGCAAAAGAGCTGTGTGCGTGCGCACATTTGAATAATGTTGGGCTGTAAACGGGTTAGGGCTTTTAAAAAGCTGTCAATCAAAATGTACTTTGTCGGGCTCGGGCCTTGTCGGGCCTAACTTTTAAAGCCAGATTACAGCTCTAGTAACAGTAGATTTAAGTATACGCAAAAGCATTTCTAACTCTCTCATTCAGTTTAAAAAAAAAAAACTGTGCAGGAATGCTGGACAGAGAATTACAGAACTGACTGTTAACTGCAGAAACACTTGGGTATGCAGTCCTATCACCGTCTTATCAGTGACAAAGTGCCTGCTTGTCAGTGGATCACATGTAGCAGGAAATTGGATTTCCAATGCAATTTCCATATAGATGCCATGAAAAGTTGCTGCTTATTGCTGCCATCCGGTACTTGATAAAGAGAATGACAACAGTGAACTGAGAGAAAAACGGACTTAAATTATGTACATTCCATCTCCATCAGGAATAAGGTAAAAACATCTCAGTGATTGGCAAAAAAGTACATTTTTAAAAGTTAATACTGTATCCTTTAAAAAAATGTTTTGTATTTAAATCCATCAGAAGACAAGTGAGCTCCTGTTCTATTGAAAAACAGGGGTGGTTTTTAACTTCGATGTGTCTAAGGCTCTACTAGCAAGACGGATGCCATCCAAACTGGTCATATTAAAACTAAAATTCCTAAAATTAAAGTGGGCAAACACACTGACCGACATATTGTAGGCTGTATGAAATGCAAACAAATTGTTATTAATAATTATCGTGTCCCCAAATACATCTCCAGGATGAATATCATAAAGAATAATATTTGTGTTCAATTTTCACATTTGATAGGTTGATGGAGTTTTTCAAATAACAAAGCTCACCTGGTTTATCACAGATATGAACATGATTTGATTTACATATATTTTCATTTCAAGAAGACAGGAATTTAATTTAGGTCAATCTGGAGGTCTTATTTGAATTTGCTATCCCCATCAGACCTGTCGAATGACAGTACATATTATAGTCTGACAGTGACTGAGTGATGTTACAGAGCTGTATTGGACTGCAGTGAAACTGATTCTGAGGTTGACAGCTAAGAAATATTCTGTCACAATATCAGCTCATCATCATCAAATTCCTTAATAAATACATTATTTTTTCATAGATCTGGTACTACACCAATGGGATACTTCGGGAAGCAGGCTTTGCCGAAAACATTATCCCCTACATCACACTGAGCACTGGGGCCATAGAGACTTTGGCTGCCATCATCTCGGTGAGTATTGTTACTTTAAATCAATCAAACTATTAATTGAAAAGGACTTTACTATGTATGTATGTGTCCAGTTTGTCATTATGCACAGTTGATTAAAAAGACAGCACAAAGAAACCTTTAAGGAAATGTCTCTTACAATCTTGATGTTAAAGCAGCCATATTATGCTCATTTTCAGGTTCATAATTGTATTTTAAGGTTGTACCAGAATAGGTTTACATGGTTTAATTTTCAAAAAACACCATCTTTTTGTTGTACTGCACCGCTCTCTCTCACTGCTGCAGATCCTCTTTTCAGCTGGTCTCTGTTTTAGCTACAGAGTGAGACCTCTTTTCTTCTTCTTCTGTACTATCTTTGATTGCACTGCACATGCCCAGTAGCTCAGATGTAGATCATGTCAGCTAGCTAGCTCCATAGACAGTAAAAGAAAGGCTGACTTCGGTCAGTTACAAGTCAGGATTAGCTGGGAGACTTCTAAATGAGGGTGCACATGTAAGTAGTTCTTTTGTAGATTATGGTGAACTTGTGTGTGTTGTAGCAGTGCTTTGCTACTGAGAACGAGGTAGCATGCTAGCGTTAGCATTAGCGTTAGCATGCTAACGCTACGAGCTAATGGTTGCGGTTAGCCTGCTCGTTTCGGCTTGTGACGTCACAAGCCGTGCCGATTTTGAACAGCTCACCTAGAGACTGAAGGCAGGACACATTCAGAAACCGTATCTCACTCTAAACAGCATGGGTGGATTTTTTTCAAAGTTTGTATGTGTGTGGAAGCACCAGAGACACAACATAACACCCTAAATCCCAGAAAAAGTGATTTTTTCATAATATGGGCACTTTAAGAAAGCTGTCCACAGAACTCCACAGTGCAGGAATGTATATTTGCACTACTGGCAGTTCACTTCTGCACTAAAGATTTGTTTTACTGTCAGTTTGTTGATTAGTTTCTCCAAAATGGGACATGTGAAAATGCAAAGATTTGCAGAAAAAGAGAAAGCAGTATGTCTCTTCACCATATAATTATTATATAAAAACATACAAATAATCAGTAAATACATAAATAGGCAGTAGTTGACATTGAAATACGTCTCCTACAGGAAATAATGTACATAGAAAGACCTTTTTGCTGTTTTTTTTAGAGAAGTTTTGCTAATCTGAGACCAAACTTATCTCCTCTTCGCAGTTTTCCACTCGTAATTCTAATGCACCAATGACCAAAGCTCTGTAATGCTTGGTTGTTGTGAAGGAACCTCGCGAACTGCAAAGCTGCTCAAACATCCTCAGCTCGGTTGAAAAGGCACTGCTGTCAGCAGGAGTACATTCCCGCTCTGGCAGCGGATCTGTCGCTAAATGATGGAGCAGAGAGCACTCAACAGCTCAGTAGAGTTATCAATTGGGAGAGTCTCTGTTGGCAGCTTGTTAGGCAGAGAATGTAGCATTCCACTCCAGAGCATTATGTGATGATTTCTGTCCACTGACCACTGTTCTGACATGTAGCAGCATCACATACCCAAGAGACGAGTCCCGATTCAGTGTTGTCCTATTTCCATCACATCTTCTGTTCCCAAGCAACAAACTGCTTTGACACAAGGTTTCCACAGGAGAGAAAAGGAATACTGACCTACTGATGGCAGTGTGCTATTGATTCAGACTACACTGAGTGAGGTAGAACTGTGCAGGCTGTGTTGTGCTATCCCCTCACACAATAACTACCTTAAATCTTTAGTGCGTAACTTTTTGATATTAATGAACGTCTGTTACATCCAAGCCATTGCCAAATGATTTGCTACAAAGCTAATTAAGACTTTCAGCTCCACACAACTCTCTCTGTATTTCTCAGTATGGCTATGTTCAGAAGATTGTGTCGTCCGGTGACATTCCCGCGCAGAAGCTTGTGTGAAGATAATGACCTCTTCTAAAGAGTCCTCAGGTGTTTTTAATCCTTTGTGTCCTCCATGGCTACTAGCAACTGTGTGGAGGAGAGGTGGGTGTGCGTGCGCAATCACGGAAGGCTTGGGTCATGTGGACACGCTGACAGTGTTGTTGTCATTACTTAGAATTCCTCACGGGGGCGACAGAAACTACGCAGGATAGCTTTAAAAGCTGGTTGATTTCGTTATGACCGATGACCGTTTTTGACCACAGACATACGATTTTTCAGAAACCTTTCTTGCATTTTGAAGAATATACTTTAAAAATACACAATGTGTAAAGGTGCAGGTCATACTGTAAAACCAAAACATTGAGCTGAAAGATGATATAAGGCTCTGTTAAATTCACATATCCATCAGTTGTAAAACTGAATTTTAATTAAGGAAATAGACAGATCTAATTATATTATCGAATTAATAAATAGATTTTTGCTTTTTTGTTGTTCATGGTGATAGTCAATTTTTTTTTATATATATTGAACAAGATGCTATAACCATAAACTGTACAAGCTTTCAGCCACTGTCAGGGAAAAAAAAAGTAAACAGACAGAATTTCCTTTGGGAAAAAAGCAGAATATTTGACAGCTTTCTCTTTGAGAGAAACCTCAAGAGTTTTACAGAGCTGTTTTAATATTTAATTGCCATTGAAGAGATACCATTTGTATGAGTCTCATGTTCATGACATCTGGTGACAAAGATTAATTTGATTCGTGGTTTCAGGGGCTTCAAATATTTATGCTTTTTCAAATCAAAGTCACCTGGCTTTAAAAAAAGACTTTTTTTTCATTTAGATGGCAAACATTTCAAAGGTGAGATTTAATCCCTAAATCCTGGGATATACGCTATTTAAAACACCACATCCTGTATTTAGCTGTAGCTCTAACCTTATTCTATTATTAAATCCTTTACACCACACAAACCTGGCAACACACAAACTAATATTTCTGACATAGGCCTAAACATATTTACAATATTCAGAAAGGAAAGAGAAACATTCTTGTCCTGTCCGTCTGCAGCAAAAATTAAAAAAGCCCCAAAAATGATCTAAAAAAGGAAGAAAGCTTGGTGTATGGAGGGGTAGGTCACCTGCAAAATCCAAGGAAAGATTATTTGTTTTAAAATAATGCAATTATTTTTGCATTCTGTAATTTGGTATTAATGAGTTTTGGGCATCAAGTGCACCGCGAAGACACCATTTAACCTGGTATTATTCTATAGAAACCTATCTAAAGATACCAGAAGAAGAGGGCTCTCGTTTATGGATTTTGCGTGAAAATGAAAATGTTAAAGTGACATATTATTATTGTCATTTTATTTGAGAGTAGTATAAGCAGTGACTGTATCACAAGTAAAACAAATAAGACGGCATCATTTTGATGTAATTCATGATGAGGATTTGCTCTCTTCTTGCATTTCAAAGAAGGCTAGAAGTGCACATCTTTTATTTAACACAAGTCAATGATCGAGGTCTGTCGCTTTGCACCATGATCACAGAAGGCAACATTAAACAGAATATCAAAAGTTGATTCCCAGCTGGAACAAACAAATGGCAGGTTTTCCTTGACCTACAAGTTGGAAAGAAAGGAAGGAGAAGTCAAGTGACACATTGTCAGAAAAATAGAGAGTGCAGAGTTAGTTAGTCCATGCTTGTTTTTTTTGGAATGAAAACAAATATCTGTAATAAAAAAAAGCAATCATGCAATCCGACATCTTGCTACTACTGTTTACTTCCTCCATTGATGACACAGCCTTGATTAAAATGGTTCCGCTCAAAACTGGTGGAAACGTGGATTAATTCGCAAGATAGCACCAATGTTCCCTCTCCTTTGTGCTCCCATCTCTGTGCATTAATGGAGTGCTGTCATACAACTCAAGATCATTTTAATAATTTAAATTTTCTTGGTGTTTAGATGTTAACAAGTTGAACATCTTCCCCACCATTCGCGCCTGCCTGGTGTGACATTTTTATCAATTCATGTCCTTTTGGGTTTCTTTGTCTTTTCATTGGCCTTTTATGCATTTATGCTGCCTTTGAATTTTGCATCTCATTAAATCTGAATGCACCATTAAGCATCAACCAAAGACTTGTTTATTCTGCTTTTATTAAGCTCTGTTTAACTTATCTATTCTATTTTAAATTCTCTTTCGCTGCTCACTATAGTTGGATCGCAACACAGCTATTATAGCATCATTGTGAAACACATTAAGAAAAAAGAAAAAAACTGTTACAATGTACGATTACTTAAAGGTGCACTATGAGTTCCTGCATGGTCAATCACCGACAAGATGGTTGGGGGAGGGGGTGCTTTTAGAGCAGCAGCCTTAATTTCAGTGAAAAAGATGCATTAACCCCCACCCCCTCCCCCAACCATCTTGTCGTTGATTGGCTGAAACATGGTTTGTTGTATTTTGGTGCACAGCCTGTGCCCCTAGTGTTTGTTTGACGTTTATGACCCCTGTGTTGTCTCCCGAAACCGGGCTTTTTCACAGTGTATTCAGGGGGCAGGCAGCTAGCGGATCAGGGAGAGATGCCTACGATTTGAGACAAAAATGAAATTGCGCTGAAACCATGCAGGAACTCATAGTGCACCTTTAATGCAAAATGCTATCCACTCACCTCCTGCCCCCTTTTCTAGTGCCCTACTGGGCCATCACCCTTTCACTGCGGCACACTTGTCACTATAAGGCTGGCTAACACACAAGAACTGTGGAGTGTGTGCCACCCCACATTAAATCAAGCACATTCAGCCGTGTCGTCACACTCCGTAGCCCTTTGGCTAGTTAAAGTCTAAACAGGAAAAAATTATCACGAAATACAAAAACTGACCTTATGATAACAAGGTAATGAAAGAATAGTAATAGTCCCACTAACAAAACTAAGCTAATGCTTCATGTTCATTGTGATGGATTTTCTAGCCTGACTAATTCTGCCTGTGGAATTTGTTTGTCAATGCTTTACAAATACGATTATCTGCCAATGACTTTCTGTGCAGGCAGGAACACAAGCCCTATTATCTTGGACTGCTGACATAAGCAGGGATAATGTAAAGCAGCCTACATAGATGGTTGGCACAATCTAAGAAGCAAACATATTAGTATTCTTCTTTAATCTTTGTCCTACAAGGTAATTTGTGCATTGATTGTCACCAGTGTGAAAACAATCAAAGCATCAATGTCAGTGTGTTTATGCTAGTCTGCACAGAGTTGTGTTTATTATTGTGCGAGTGCGTTCATTTATTACAGTTTCAGTAGTTCATAGTGTTATTTATAGCCTCTTATACCTTTAGAGACCTTTTTGGCAGGTGGTTGCTGTGTGTGTGTGCTTCTGTCTGTGTGTGGCTGGAGAGAAACGTCCTATGCCTTCAGGGACCAGTGGAATGTACTGAGATACACACAGACACAACACACACACACACGCACACACACACGCACACACATACACACACACACACACACACACACACACACACACACACACACACACACACACACACACACACACACACTGGACAAGATGATCTTGATCCTGTTTTCTTATCGTGAGGAAACCCAGCACCTCTCCTACACCACACAAACATTCACATGGAAAAACAAATTATCTTTTCCAACCTGTTTTTATTCAGAAGCTCCTCCGTGTAGGTATACATACCATACATATACCAGTGCCATTATTCCACAACTTTGTGAAATCCTACTGGTTAGGTGAGTTTGAGGGCAGTGTCATGAATGCTTTTTGCTCTGAGGGCCTGCTGCTGTGGCGAGGGCTTGGCTTGGGGCTCAGTCTGGGCTTGAGTCAGGCCGTGAATGAGTCGGGCCTCCACCATCTATGACCAAAGTAGAAAGACACCTGGGTGGAGAGTGAGAAGTGCCTGTGAAATTATTGATGAGCCACATGCAGTATTGTGAGTAAATATCACCATATGATGCATTATGTATAGAGTATTCTCCACCACCAGCTTTCTGTAGAATTCACTGGGGGTTTGAAAGGTTAAGCAAATAAATGTATTTATGCTACCTCTTCTTTCAACAAATATTTGCTTTCAAATTAGTTTTTATTTCTGTGTCTTGGACTGTCATGTCATGTTACCATATGACGCACGCAGTATGATATGGAAAGCTGGGAAAATGCACAATCTCTTCAATAGATTGTAACATTGGGTATGTGTATGAGGCCAGAGCCACGCAGAGAGCAACGGCCGTTCTGGCTAACATCACTCACCCACTACACTCTGAGTTTTGCCTCCTACCATCAGGAAGGAGTTATACCTTTCGGAAATGTGCCAGGTTCAACAGATATCTGAAATCATTTGTACCATCAGCTGTTGGGTTTCTCAACAAACTATAGGTCATCTGCCATCCCTGACCATGTCACAGCACATTGTTTTTTTCATTTATTTGCGTATAGTGTATATGTGTATTTATGCTCTTATCAATCTAGTATCTCATGTTTTTATGTGTTTTTGTGCAAATGTGTATGTGTTGGCTATCTGTTGTGAACCAAATTGCCCCTTGGGGACATTAAAGACATTTGAGGCTGTACTTAGGCATAGCTGTGCTTTGGGTTAAATGCTAATATCAGCATGCAAACGTTAAATGCTAATGTCAGCATGTAAACCTTGTTCAGATTGACAATGCTAACATGTGGATGCCTAGCAGGTATAATGTTTACCATCTTAGTTTAACGTGTTTTGCAGGTATTTGGTCACAAACCAAAGTAATGTGAAAATTGGATTTTTGACCTCTAGATGAAAAGTTAAGTGATCACCAGTGTTGCCAACTTAGCGACTTTGTCGCTAGATTTAGCGACTTTTCAGACCCCCTCAGCGAATTTTTTTTCAAAAAAGCGACTAGCGATAAATCAGTATTGTCCAGCGGGCACGCAAGGTATTTCTCTCCTGTCGCCGCCAAAACAGTCTCCTCTCTCTTCTGTGCTGTGACTCACTGCGGAACAGAGGAGCAGCCCATCCCCGCTCTCTTCATGTGCAGCAGCACTGCGCACAGTGCGCAGGCAGGTAGAAAGGGGAGAAGGGACAGGGTGCGGGGGTCCTGGGCAAGCCAGCCTTCTTTAAGAATTCTTTATCGATTATCTTTTTCCCTCCCTTTGTAAAATTTATTTTTTTACTTCAAAGATATGCTACCTAAATAATAATTATAAGGTAAAATAAATTCCTGTATTGAATTTGTGATTATTTGGCTAAAGATTTCTATTTCTTCTATCTACCTTGCTGACACAACCACTAAACTTTATGCAAATGATTGTGTAATGACGTCACAAATATGCAAATGAGCGTATGACGTCATCTAGCTACTTTTAGCGACTTTTGGAGCTGGTGCTAGCTACTTTCATTGGAAAAGAGTTGGCAACACTGGTGATCACCAAAGTCATTAGGATTCATCGTCTGGACAACATGAACATCTGCATCAAATTTCAAGGCTATCTATTCAGTACGCAGTTGTTAAGATATTTTAGTCTGGACCAAAGTGGGACTGACCGACATTGCCATTCGTAGACAAGGTTATTATAGTTTTGCAATTTTCATTAGTTTTTATTTTTATTTCGTCTTGACTTTTTGTTTTCAAATTCAGTATTAATTAGTTTAGTTTTAATTAGTTTTTAAACTGGGTTTGCTAGTTTAGTTTAATTTTTATTTTTTGAAAATGCTTAGTTTTAGTTTAGTTTTAGTGTTAGTTTTAGTCTTTTCTGTAATATAGGTTATTTGTCAGGGGCAAGATTCAAAAAGGTCAGAAAAGGTATTCACAATGTAGTCAATAATAACACCAGTACATACAATGTACATATGATGAGCATGAATATGTAAACAGTCTACACAAGACGCCACAGTAAGTGCAAAATGTGTAAGTGACATGTTCCAGGAAAAAAACTAAATAGCCAATAGACTAAAGAAGACATACATCAACAGGTGTTTTGAACTTTGGTTCAAGTAAAGTGGTGAACTTTTTGAAGTCAATCGACTCACACAGTTGTGTAGACAGCCCAGTATCAATTCACATATTAACCCACGCTTCCTCTCGCTTTTAGTGTTCCTGCGTACTAACCTGTAGTGTTCTCTGTCCTACGGTTGTCTCCGTCATGCTGCCTGGCCCTGTACCCATACATCCATGCCCTGTAGCTTCTGTTTCTGGGAAAGGGGGCTTTGCTTTCTCCTTTACCTTGCTAAGGTAAGCTAGGTTAGTCTCCTTGTGCGTGCTTCTCAAATGTACTTTCAAATTAGTGGGATTTTTCCCTTTAATAAATTGTCCACATATTTTACCATCTTCCACTACAAGGCACTTGCTTTTATCTGACACAGTCATAATCAAATAGGTCTCTGCCACTTTCTTCTGACTTTCAGTACCGCCATGATGCCAGGCGAGGGGCATGGACTATGTTGTGTTCAATTTGACATGGAATATCGGAATTTCTGGGTTTCCAGTCCGAAACTATATATGTCTACGGCATAGACTGTATAAAACAGGTATATAGTCGGAAATGTCAACTCTGAAAGATATAACGTTATTTGCTCTATGAAAGACATTGACAAAGACGAAAACTAAGGACATTTACTCGATTATTTTATTTTAGTTAGTTTTGCAAACAGACATTACCGTTTTAGTTAGTTATCGTTTTTTTGTAATGCCTCGTTTATTTCAGTTTACGACAATGTTTTTTCCCACCTAGTTTTCGTCATTTTGTTCGTTTACGATTATAACCTTGCCCTAGAGCCATGCCTCTAGCAAAAACAGGTTGATAATCAGTCACACAGCCATTGTACAGAAACCCCTTGAAATGCTTCTAATATTATACTGTTTTTTTGTCATGTTCCAAGGGCTTAGTGATTGAACGAATTGGGAGGAGGCCCCTCCTCATCTTTGGGTTCTCTGCCATGGCCGTATTCTTCAGCCTACTCACAGTGTTCCTCAATTTCCAGGCAAGCCACTCTTTCTCTTCCTTACTGACCTCATCCCAGACACACTGTAAGTGAAAAGGTGCTCTGTACTGTGGGCCAATTATATTGTGAACAAATTGCCATCAGGATTCCTACTCTGAGGTTATTATACATCACATCTGCATTATATATACACTACCGGTCAAGAGTTTGGGGTCACTTAGAAATTTCCATTCCACTCCATTGTAGAAAGAATACCAGCTGAGATAAATTGCATTGTTTTTTTAATCAGGGCAGCAGTTTTCAGGTTAAATTATGTTCTTACATAACTGCAAAAGTGTTCTCCAATGTTTTCTCAGTTAGCCTTTTAAAATGATATCAAATTAGTAAACAGAATGTGCCTTTGGAACATTGGATGAATGGTTGCTGATAATGGGCAATGTAGCTATTGCATTAAAGATCAGCTACCCACTCAGATCAGCTGGTATTCTGTCTATAATGGAGTGGAATGGACATTTCTAAGTGACCCCAAACATTTGACCGATAGTGTATATATATATATATATATATATATATATATATATATATATATATATATCACACACACATTATCATAACAATATATTTATTACATTTTTCAGGAATTATTTGGTGATATTGGCTCCTTACACATAAGCAAAACAAAATATAGGATGTAGCTGTTAATTATTCATTTCCCTGATATATTTGCTGTGATATTCCTGCTCAAACCTGAGTCGTAATTTAGAGTTTTTTTTGCCAACATAATGATTATGGTCATTGCAATCTCATTTCTCCCGCTCTCTTATCCAGGAGAGGCTGTCATGGATGCCCTACTTCAGTTACATCTCTATACTGGCTGTGATAGCGTCCTTTTGCTCTGGGCCAGGTAAAACTACTGACGTACATTACTGGCTGTGATTTCTCCGTTTTCTTCTTCTCTTTCTTCTTCTCTTCTTGCACCTAAAAGAGAATGAGAAAATACCCTGCAGATTGTTATCAGATTGCGTTCACTTTTAAAACTGGCAAAGGGAAACAGAACTGTTTTTTTGCAGTGCTTTTTTAGACTTGAACAGTTGGAATAATCAGCCAAGTGTGTCAGTAATTCGAATCACAGTCGAAGGTGCTGTCATATGTTAGCATATTAAACATAGACTGTATAATATTAATGGACAAAGCATCCGGTTCGGCGAAGTTCTGCAAGACTGCGGAAGTGCCTTAAACCTGCATTCTATCTGAATTCCAGTAGGGGGCGACATGTGCGGTTGCAAAAAGAGGTCGGTTTCTGTAGAAGTCTATGAGAAAGTGACCCACTTCTCACTTGATTTATTGCCTCAGTAAACATTTTCATAATGAGTTTATGGTCTCAATCGCTAGTTTTATGTCTTCTGCAATACAGAATGATGTTCATTTTTTTAATTATGGTCTCGTTGATTTTAAAGTCGGCGATAAAGCAGGGGGTGTTTTAGGACGTTTGATTACCAGTGAAAGTGTGTAACGTAACATAGAGTGTAAGCAGCTCCTCCCTCACTCCTCCCTCTCGTCTAAAATCGTCACATCTGCAACCAGGATGGCTGTGCCCATAACGGCAAACTTGACGACTCATAGCAGATCTCCACAAACCAATGGGTGACGTCACACATGCTCTGTCCATTGATATTATACAGTCTATGATATTAAATAGGAGCCCTACAGTATATACTGTGTATGGCACAGCACTGCACAGTGTGAGTGTGCACAGTTGGTCTCGGTGGGAGGTTGACTTTGAGTTTCAAGGTGAGGCTATTGCTGTCATCACACATATACTTCACTTCTGAGTAATAATGTCTCCAGGGAGTGTTAATCCAATGAAGTGCCTGAGTGTATCAGGATGAGATGAGAACAGTGGAGTGGTAGAAAATGTGGAAAAACGTTTTACAACTACCACATACAGAATACTAGAGCAAGCACGTTACATTTTCCTAACCGTAGTGGCTGTGTTCTTTAATAAAGAGAAGAAGAGAAAGAAGACAAAAAAAACGTCAAAACATCCACACAACTGCAAGCTGCACAGTGCCAATGTCACTGTTTAACACCAGCTTTTAATCGTTCAGTGCCTTGCTCAGGTGCACTTCTGTGGTAATTGTTGAAGGAAGAGAGCTCATTTCTCATTATTTTGACCTCACAGCGATGATTTATGGCCTATTGAAACAAATGATGCCCCTCATTGCTTAGGGATGGTAAATGACTGGGAGGGAAACAGAAGAAAATTTGCATGAGGGATAACCCCAGTGGTGCTTTGAGCTTGTAAGCGTGTAATGTGAGGAGCCACAAATCCTCTCAAGTCATTTTACCATGAAAACAATGGCCCAGATATATAAAAGTTTAATGAAAACACAAAGATTATCTGGCTGTATGAATTTAATTGGGGGTGATTTAGTGTATGCTTTATATAAAATATGTTGTTCATACTATACTATATAGTAACCCATAAATCCTTTTATCGAACTTATTTGTAAGCTATGTCATGAATATCTTTCTGCAACACCTGCATCATCACTCTCTCTTCAACCTCACACACTCTTTCTCCCTGGCCTCTATGTCTATTGTAAAGTGTAGCCATACCCATTGGGCACTTTCATTGTGTTTCCTTCTCTGTGAACCACCTGACTGCCCTTGCAATTAGCCCCCTGCCTGCACAGCTTCTCCTTTAGGTCTCCACATCTTGTTTGCCAGATTGTCTACTGTATGTTGCATCTTTGCTGTCGTGACTGATTTGACTTCCTGTTGTAGGTGTTCTGTCAGCCTGCTGATTTTCTAAGTTTGCCTGAGCTGGCCTACCCATCAAAAGCCTGGTTATTGAACAAAATAAATGGCCTTTTACTCCACCTACCCTTTTACCGGTATTATACAATGAAGTTAGATTTATGATCTTGATTCTATAGTGGAATTATAAACAGAGCAGGTGTACTTTGTACATAAGACATCATAAGGAATATGAAGTTACTGTATGTGTGCACTTAATCCATCCTAAACATCTTGAAAACAAGTAAGAGGTACATAATATTTGTTTGCCTGTTGGATACGGCTGTCATGGGCAGTAGTGCAGTTGTCAAACTTTTGCACTGTCAGAAGAATATTCTCAACACCTTCACATTAGTAATGCTACAACAGGGGTGATGGAGTATGTGTGTGTGTGTGTGTGTGTGTGTGTATGTGTGTTTGCATGGTTGTGTGGCTGCAAAACATTAACATGCCAATTAAAAAAGGACCATAACAACTAGCTGCTAGTGACATCATAATCATAATTTCTTAGAAAATTGGATAAATGGTTCAGTTTACACAATGCTCACATGGATAAATACTGTGTAGATGTATGGGTGAATGCATTTCACACTGTATAGTATGGTTTGCTGGAGGCAAGTTTGCTGTGAATACAGTATTATACTGTATATTATGCATTATGACCCATTTCAGATCTGCTATCATCAAACGTCCTTTATTTTATTCAGTGGAGCTTCACACTGAGATAAATTAGGTGTTAAATCAAGGGGGTGGGTCTTCATCAGTTTCCCTGGTAGCAGTGTTAGAAATGAATGTCAAAAGGACATACAGACAGAAGGCTTCAGTTTAATTTCTTCGCTGTGTCTAAGGTCCAGGTGTACAAGAGGTCTTTCGTCGTGACAGGCCACTTTGTCACCTACTGAGATGATTAGGCTTGGCGTGAAAACTGTTTGATTAAAATCTTGATGCTAAAAACTGTAATTTCCTGCAAATTGCTGCCCTCTGCAGCAGTTGGGTCTGCAGCAAAGATAAGGAAGTTGTTTTGGGTTGTGTAAAAGCCTGTTGCTTATTTAAATCAGCCGTAAAAGTGGAAAAATGCACCAGCTTGTGTTTATGTTTGAGCTTATGGTGTGATTTTTAATGCAGGAGTATACACACCTTAAGTGACATGTGGAGCTTTCACTGAGCTGGCTGTGTTTTTAATTTTCTTTATTGGCTTTGGCAATAAAACTACTAAACAGTAATGTGCCAGTTTGTGTGTATGCTCTCCACCACACAGATGGATATATCATTTAGAGTTGTTTATGAAGTAGATTGAGCCAGGCGTGTACAATACATCTTCCCCTTTTTCTGAATGAATTTTAAGGCTGTGATGACTTGGGGGGACTTAACGCCCCATCCCTTGTGGCGATTACACGCTTGGTACACATGAACTCACACATACTTGTAATGATACATGCCGTGATTACAGAATTACATGTTTTGAAATGTGTACCTCTTGAAAATAAGAGATAACGCTCAGTTTTTGTCATTCAGAGTTTGTGCAGAGCCAAGTGTTGAGGATGAAAAGACTCCACACTGGGTCAATATCAGCTTGTTTGATTCACTCACATCATTATTACCTTTTTCACTGTACAGTATTTCATTTATCTTCAAAATCATATGTAACAGTCGTGGGATGAGACAATAAAATAACTTGGACTGGACGATCTCTGTTAAATGCCTCTACACCTGAGGGTAATATCACAGGTGGGCAGAGCAGTCACTTGATGATGGATGATGCTGAACCTGGGGAGTGTGGACAAACCACTCAGATGGTACAGCTGTTATAAAGCAGACTAATTTAGATAATAGTAGAGTAAAATAGACAACTCATAAAACTATAGCTTAGAGAAATGTTTTTTGGAATTCATAAGTCGTAAGAAATTGTGACAGACGTTTTAAATTACAGGCTTCAGTTTATAAATAAGCTGGTTTTCTATTTAAGATACTTTTTCCACTGTAGGTGTTAGTGAGAGTAAACCCTATAAAATCCAACACAACAAATTACTGCAGTATTCATGTATCATAGGGTCAGCTATTAAAAACGCAAAGGATAAAGCTGTGTTATTTTAAATTTTTACTATCAACAAACCCAACAATAAATGTATCTTATGAACAGGTATTGTTTGTGTTTATTCCTCTGTGCAATAGAACTCCATTGTTTATATAGTAAGTAAGTAAGTAAAATTTATTTTATAGCACATTTAAAAACAGCTCGCACTGACCAAAGTGCTGTACATAGCGCATTAACCACAGAATAATAAAATAAAATAAATACACTTACAGATCAGTGATTTAAGCTAAGACGACATCAAGAGACAAACACTTAATTACAGACATAACAGGGTACGACAATTAAAACACAGGGAAGGCCAATGTAAATAGGTGAGTTTTGAGCCTGGTTTTGAATATTGTAATTGAAGGGGCATTTCTGATGTCAGGTGGCAGTTGGTTCAACAGCTGAAGGTCAGCAACAGAAAAGGCTCTGTCACCTTTTAACTTAAGCTGGGACCGTGGGACATGGAGGAGACCTTGACTGGAGGATCTGAGGGACCTGGGGGCTACATGGGGATGAATGATACCAGCTATGTAGCTGAGGGCCAGGGCGTGAAGAGCTTTAAAAACCATCAGCAGTATTTTAAATTGTATCCTAGACTGGGAAATCCTCCACCTGTCTTAGAAGGAGACTAGGACAGACTTGAGTTTGGAAATTATTCTTAAAGGGGTGATAGAATGCAAAACCGATTTTACCTTGTCATAGTTGAATAACGACAGTTCGGTGGGTAAATAGGACATACATAGAAGCTCAAAATCCCATTGATACCCCTATCCTCTGCAAATCTCACATTTTGAAACTGCCGCTGAAAACGGGCGAATCTCAACAAAGCTGGATGTTGACGTCATGATCTCAATTCCTAGTCTTTGTCACGCCCAAACATTTGCATAGGCTACACCAATGACCTGAGGTCAGCTTAGTCTTCTGAATCTAGCTAGGTCATGCAGATCTCCAGAGGTCCGCTATTTAATTACTAAATTCACTTCTGAGACTTTTTTATGCGAGAAATCAACTATGTAGAGGTCAAATATGGGCTGTTTTACGAAAATTGATGGCTAATTGCAAATTTTGTCCGACTGTGTGTCGCAGTTCAGCAGGAGCTCAGCAGGCTACGTGATAGCGGCCGGTGCTGCCTCGCCACCCAGCGTGTCCTACTTCATAGACTCGCTGTGAGCTAGCTGGATCTCCGTCACAAAGGGAAGCCAGCGGCGCTCCATACCCGCGCAAAGTCACCGGTTACTGGGTTACTGGACTACAAAATGCCAAGGCCCTGATGGAGCTCCAGGGCCTGCAGCTAGCTGCGATCTTTACCCATAGGATTGAAGGGACAGTAGCAGCTAACGAAATCCCTAATGTTCACAAAAATGCATTAAATTGAAATCGGACACCATTATTAGCTTTATAAGACCTTGGGGTAGATGTTATATAAGTGACGTGACGAAATTCAAACTGTAAATGTACTTTTATTATGACGAAAGTGAAGCTAACTAGCCACGATCTGTAGCTACACATAGGATTGAAGGGACAGTAGCAGCTAACGAAATCCCTGGTGTTCACAAAAATGCGTTAAATTGAAATCGGACACCATTGTTAGCTTTATAAGACCTTGGGGTATATGTTATATAAGTGGCGTGACGAAATTCAAATTGTAAATATACGTTTATTATGCTGAAAGTGAAGCTAACTAGCCGCGATCTGTATAGGATTGAAGGGACAGTAGCAGCTAATGAAATCCCCAATGTTCACAAAAATGCATTAAATTGAAATCGGACACCATTGTTAGCTTTTTAAGACCTTGGGGTACATGTTATATAAGTGGCGTGACGAAATTCAAACTGTAAATATATGTTTATTATGCCGAAAGTGAAGCTAACTAGCTGCTACCTGTACACGTAGGATTGAAGGGACAGTAGCAGCTAACGAAATCCCTAATGTTCACAGAAATGCATTAAATTGAAATCGGACACCATTGTTAGCTTTATAAGACCTTGGGGTACATGTTATATAAGTGGCGTGACGAAATTCAAATTGTAAATATAGTTACTCTAGTTATGCCGGCAGCTGGCAGCCAGCCAGGAGCCCCGAGCCCGAGAAACGGTGACTTTCACTGGGTATGGAGGTTCAGGTTGCCGCTTTCTCATCAGACTGTGTGGAGCTCCTAGCTAAAGTCCGACACGTCTTACGAAATTTGCAATTAGCCATCAATTTTCGTAAAATGGCCCATATTTGAGCTTTATATAGTTGATTTCTCGCTTAAAAAAGTGAATTTGTGAAAAGTGAAGTGAATTTAATAACGAAATAGCCCGACAAACAATGTATAACTTTGCAGTGTCTGAAATATGAGACCTGTTGTCTCGTCTCCAATGTGTTTCTATGTGGTTCGCTCAAACCAATCAGCGCGCAGCTCATCTAAATATTCATGAGCATACCATATTTGGAAGAAAAGCTCTTGTTCCAAATAGAGCCATATTCACAGGGTAGTTAAGGGCCTAATAAAATAGCATTCGGACAATTTTCAGCCCAACTAATGTTACATACCCTATTAGGAGACCTTAAGGAACAGTATAAAATACCCTATATAATCATTCTATCACCCCTTTAATTGATAGAAACTGGTCTTTACAACAGATGATATTTGTTTGTCCAGGTTAAGATGGGAGTCTAAAATAACACCCAGGTTACGTGCATGGGATTTAACATAGGGGGCAACGGGACCAAGATTGGCAGGGATGGAATTTTTGGATTTTGAAGGGCCAAAGACAATAACTATTATGTAATAATAAAGCGATACTGAAACAATAAAAAGGTGACATCAGAATAAACTACGCTAGCTATGCTCATTGTAATAAAGATATTATTGTATATAGCACTAGAATTATGTCTCTTTAATGGGTTTTTCAAGAGATTTTAGAGGGCTTTGGGTCAAAACATTATCCTTCAAGAAAACAGTCAGTTTTCTTGAAACAGTTTGACAACTGCACACACTGAAAAGATTTTTATTGATTTGGAATAGGTTTCATAAACATTACAAGTTATCAAGGTTAACATTGGTAATACTTTCTATGAAGCCTGTCTCTATGCATTGTAAATGCATTTATAATGTGTTATAATTTGCTTATAGCGCTATATAAGTATAGTTATAAGCACTCAGAAATATTCATAATGCTTTATAACAACAATCATACCACATTATAAAGAATGTTTATAATGACCTATAAGGTCAAGTATCATAATACTGCTTAATTGTGTGTTTTTTTCCAAGGCCATGTCTATATTACACTAGTGAGCAGTACCCATGGTTCAGATATGTCTAGTCAAGGTTAATTGGGTCCTTTCCCTGCTGGAGGCTGTGAAAGGGAGTCACTGTATATCTTCCACTGTATTTGTTCGGCTGTCACCATAGAGACAGCGAGCAAACGGTATGGAGATCCTACTTTGACGTTTAGGGGAATGGCAATAGTTATGCTGTAGTTGCAGGATTATTCCATTCCTGTATTTCCACTTTCTTAATTCAGTGGATCAAAAACGTGCACTCCAAAGTTCTTGTACAGTATTGTTTCAAAAGCTGACATTTAGACTTAATTTTAGACCATAAAACTAGTTTCCATTTAAAACAAAGAAATCAAAAAAGTGTGATTTTAACTCAGTACAAAGGTTCTTGGCTCTTTTTTTGCCTCTTCTTGCAGGCTGACACTGTCATCTCATTAACTGAAAATTGTTCATTCTCTCTTTCTGACTCTCCTATTGAGTGTGTCAGATTCTGCCAACTTGTCAAACCAGAGAAAACAACTCTCCCCGAGCTGTTTCACAACCGTTATAATGATGATGCATATATATATGAAAAACTAACAAGACCAAATATGACAAACAAACAAAACAGACCACATACGCCTCTGTTTCTGAATTCTGCACGGGGAATGGGATGAAAGTTGTCATTTGGATTAGTGTTGTATACATTATAATTATAACACCTGGAGCTGTCGATGTAGAAGAAATCACACATGACAGAAGTCAATGAATATTAGCCTCCTGAAAATTGAGAAATCATGGACAAATATTTTCCTACTGCCTGTCTCTTCTATTCTGGCGATAAGTAAATAGTATCAACACTGAAGAGGTTATCACTGTTTATGTGGGACAGCAGAGACAAACACTTCCCCAAGGATGCACTGATGTGCTCATTAGTTTGGGACCAGAAGCTTTTTCCTACGGTACTTACTGTGTGTTTCTTTAAGTGGCTGTGAGATGCTGTTTACGACCCTAAAATCAAGCAGCTTCAATTTAACACCTTTTACAGCGAGGACAAAATGACAAACAAACACCTACAGCATGATCTACTTCCTAATGTTTAGTCTTGCATTCATTATTGAGAAACATATATATTTTGCGCTTTCTTTAGTGTCATTTTGTGTCAGATTTTGAAGATGTTTTTCTAAGTTTTTTCTAATGTGATGTTTCTATGGCAGTGGCATTGTGTAAATTCACACTAATTAACATCATGTGAATGATTTACCTATTTATTAGGTGATTGGGTGATAATAACATATGTGGAATATGCAGTCAGCTGCTTCTGAACGTTTGATTTAGCATGGGTTTGGGTAAAAATGTTATGTGCAAATGTATTCACAATTTTTGATTATTTCATAAACAAGTTCCTTTTGATTTATACTGTATGCAGTGTAATTGTGTGGTAGCCATCTCATCGAAGGAAACAATATTCTCGGCTTGTGTCTCACTCAACATTTGGTGCAGCTTCATCATACTTTATGGTCCTGCAGTTCTCTTGATGACAGCAGTGACTCAGCTGCAGTTGCAGGTGCTAGTTGTTTCTCCAAAGTTTGAATTACTTGAACCCTTGTTCTTCCTCTGCAGATGTCATTTGCATGACTTTTTTTCATGTAAATGGACATTTGCGTTGGACAGGAACAGCCCTGTGCTAAAACAGCCAAGGGGGGCTGCATTGGTGGGAGCGTGTTGTTTAAGGTATACTGTACAGCTGAGCAAATGAAATACGAACCAATAAGTCCAGTTGGAGTAACAGGTTAATGTGTTTAAAGCTTTATCAGACACCAAAACAACACGCATTCATCATCACACAATCTGACATCTTCAAATTGATATCGTTCAATCTGATACAGATTGCAACCAAGATGTTATTAGATCCATCTCACACAGTGAGGCATGTAATAAAAATACACAATTATGGCTGTCGCACAGTTTAAAGCCGCTTGCACATGATCAGTGGTAAAAACAATCTGTGCTGGCTGTGCCATTGTTTTCTTATGGGAAGAGCGGTGGAGACAACTAGGAGGAAGTGCTACAGTTAGGGTGGCCCCTGCTTGATATTGTCACTGAGCATTGCGCCCAAAATTCAAATAATCTAAATTTTGACCTTTTTGCTGTTGGTCTTTCAAATTGCAACCAATGACAAAAGTAGTCAGCCAGAAGCGATGATGATGTATACCTGCACTGCACTTGGCCTTTGGAGTGTCTGCACTATGCCCAGTGCCAGGGGCGTAGCACAAAATTCTGGGCCCTGTAGAAAGGCATTTTCTATGGGCCCCTCCCCGCATCCACAGCTATTCATTCTAGCATATTTTTGGGCCCTCCTTTCATGAGGGCCCTGGGTACTCAGTCCCCTTTTTCCCCCCAGTCCGACGCCCCTGCCCAGTGCCATTCCTCACGATTTTACTGCTGATAATGTGTAGGCGGCTTAAAGGCGTCTGAAGACATGCAAGTTGTGATTCTGTACGTTGTCCATAAGCGTGAGAATTAATGTGTCTGTATGTGTGAGTGTGTGTTCAGCCTGCTCTGTCAGCAGTGCAAATCTAGTGTGGAGAAAGGTCTGGTAATACGAGACTTACACCCAATATACTTGGCACAGTGGCCTTCGTTCATGAAGGTATCATACTTTCAGATCTAATCATAATGTGTAATTGGAGTGTGCTCAATTCACAGATGATATTAATTCTGGTGACTCATTTGTCTCGTAAAACAGAGATTAGACTGTTGCCTTGGATAAAAATAAACTTCACACCCATGCTGCCACCTCTCACAACACCTACATATGTGTGTTGCAGGTTTGTCATGCAACTCCACAGAGCCTGTGCCTCTTTTGTGTTATACAAGGTAGTTTTCCAGCATTACAAAAGCTCATATCCTCTCTCACTTTGTGTATGGGACAAACTTTTCTCTCCTCTTCCTTACTTTTTCTTTCTTGTCTCACTCCCTTTATGTATTGTGATCTAAAAAAGTGAGCCTTCTGTTCTTCAGCAAGAGAGCAAGGGTGAGGGATCAATGGAAGCTAAAATTGAAAGGCCCTTACAACCAAAAAACGAGAGTCAATTTTTCTTACTTTAAAATGACAGCGTTGATCCCTAAAAAAAGAGGACTGGCAGTGGGGTCAGCAGTGTCAGTAAAACAGTAGTAAACACAATTACATTTGTGGCCAAGCATTCTTTCAGCTTAGTTATTCAAAGAAGCACTCACACATTTTCCATATCTGCATGCATAACTTTTTAGATTAAATATCAAAATGCTTTTGATGTCAGGATTTGTTTTTTGATAGAGAGCACCTAGTGTCTGACCCATGCAACCTCCCACACACTGCAGTGATTTGTGGAATACACAAAAGCATGCAAGCATTTTGTGCCCTTGCTGGAAGTAAAAACTAGACAGAATATTACTTCCCTGATATGAGTTTATATAAATTTAAACTGAATTTAAGGTTTTAGGGACTTGATATAATATTTTTAGGAAGTTGACATCAAGGAGCAAACATTTTACTTGAAACCGCATACACCCCTTGTGTTCCAACCTATTCTCTTTTGTCTTTTTCCCTGTGATCTGTCTGATCAGGGCTTGCTGCTGGTACTGTATAGGCAGTACTGTATAGGCAAATACTTCTGTGCTTGCTTTTTCGACACAGTTATGAGCTCACACATTTCATTTTTCATATTTTCTTCAACATCTTTACAAGTGCATGATCTGATCATGATTTAAACAAAAAACATTTGTCTCACTTCAGTGGGGTTTTTCTGAATTTTATTTGTGAGATAAAATGCAAATGATATTCGTTTGTGCACTATGGTGAGACTGCCTGGAGGAGAATATGGTGATAATTGTCACCTGTCAAATCACACCGAACCCTTCATTGTCCTAATGTAAATTGTGTGTCAACATAAAAAAAAATGGCGTGGTCCTCACTTTTTAGAGGCAGATGACGAGATACAAATGCTCCCCTGGTTTTGTTTAATTTTTCCTCTACTTGAATACAATGACTTTATCAAAATATGTGTATCCATGATTTGAATAAAATACTTATGCACTATACTAAGCACTAAGCACTTAATGTTGCCGGCAGCGTCAGATGGCCGCCCACCAAGAGTTAGCTTTTGTCCGAGGTTTCTGCCTGTTAAAAGGAAGTTTTTCCTTGCCATTGTGGCACCAAATGCTTTTTTTGGGGGGGATTTGTTGGGTCTCTGTAAATTATAGAGAGTAATTTAGACCTACTTTATCTGTAAAATATGTAAAGTGTCCCGAGATAACTTATGTTATGATTTGACACTATACATACAATTGAATTGAATGAATTGGTGGTGACAGTTAATTGATGTTTGTTAATTGATTCAAGAAGCAGCTTAGCTATTCAAACACATTAATTACTGCTTCCTCTCACTCACCAAACAGTAAAGAATGCTGAGCATTTTCAATGAGCTCTTAAAGCTGCATTAAGCAGCAGTGTGTCGGGATCTGCAGTATTTTAGCATCTCCTGCACATTACAGGGAGTCATTTGACATACAATTAACAACTTTAAGCTATTTCTAATCAGTTCCTATATAGGTCTCACATACACATAGGTCACATACACAGGTGGAATTAAGTGCTTTAAATGTTTCCAATTTCTACTGCTTTATACTTCTACTGGAATATTGTACTTCCATGGGTTGAATCTATTTTTCTCATCCTGGAAATATTTTAATATGAATGTTATTGGAGCTTTGATGGGCACCAAATGAAATCACAGTTGTTGTTTCACAAATAATGTGTTGTAGACGTAATGAAGGTATTCAATTACGTCTAAATATAAGGGACTGTACTCAATTTTCAGAACATTAATATAGCAGTAAACAACTATTTGCTATATAAAGATATAGTGGGAGATTGCCATCCTGAGCAAGACTGAAGTCACACTTCCTCTGTGTTTGTTGTAATCTGAGCTTCTCTGTTCTGTGTTTTGATATTGATTGCCGGTCCAGCCACGTGTGCATGTGAGTGCCTGTGTATGCATGTGAGTGCATGTGAGTGCCTTGTGCGTCGGTATCAGGGGGTCGTGACAAAGTGTAGTTGACGAGTTAGGGAATGGTCTGTGAGAGCCGTGGAGGCAATCCCAGATCCCTTTTTTTTCAATATCAAGTACAGCAATTAAAAGTTTGTAAATGCAGTAACTTTGCAACTAATTTCGTTCCCCCTTTTGAACAAGTGCATTTTTGCTTGAGAGCCATGGCATTTTTTGCAGTCAGTGCACACACAGCATGGTTGAGCAGACCCTGTGATCTCATGATATAGTTGGATGGTGTGTTCACTCAATTCTCCTGGGAAGAGAAAAGATAAGTGGAAGAGAGATAGAGAGGGGGTTACAAAGTGCTGGTGACAGACAGGCCATAGAGAGTAAGACAGAAGACCATTGAACAAGAAGAATCACCTTTCACCTGGGAACCAACACATGTTGGACAGTCAGACTTGCTGTTGTGAGAGTTAGCAGGTAATAAGAAATACCAGGGGTGAGATGTGAACACGTCCTGACAAGAGTGGCACCTGCTGCTTTTAGGAGCCACGAGCAACATATCCAGGGGCAGAGGTAATGAGAGGAGACTGAACTCGAGCCAAGGTGAAACTTAATGATGTGTGGCAGCCAGCGTTAGCTCGAGATTTAATTAGAAGGGCAAAAGAAATGAAGGAAGAATTAAAGGCTGATGGATTACAAATTTGTGAAAGAGATATGGTCTCTGAACACCTGAATTTATTTGTATGGGTGTGTATAGTGTGTTTACTACCTCATTTCGTTAATGTCTTGTTATTTATCTTATCTTTATAGTACACAGATTAATAAGTCTTGCCATACTGTATGTGGTTTGAATAAACCATAATTTAGATTTATCAGTGAAAACATCAAGGACCTTTTTTAATGTGCACCTTGCCACATTAACTTTTAGCTTAAAAAAAGAAATTATAACCATAAATCTCGAGAATTCCCTGTAATTTTCAGTTGCCCCTGGTTTGTTTGCATCCCATATATAATTAGAGCCTCCTGAGGAGCAGAGTCCTGATGTTGTCATTCCTTGCCTAGTTTCCCCCACAAATACTGTGGTGCTTCCCAAGGCTGAGGTCTCTTGTTAGACAGACTTATGTAATATTCCACTCGTGTACACAGACCCCTGAGAGGTGTTTGAGAAAAAGCAGGAAACAATGTTTTCTTCACACACTTTTGTGACATTGATCTTCTGCCAGGGGCCTGTCCTCAGCAGGGAAGGATTTATTCTCCTTGGGGTCCTGAAACATCCGCTATGGAAGAGTACACTTGAAATGTCCACACATCTGGATTCATCCCTCGCTCAGCTGCAGCGGGTTTTTCTTTAGTTGTCTGCAGTAACTTAACACAATTCCATCAGTCAACAGTAAAACAAGGGTGAAAGTAGGAAGATGAACGGAGGAGTGCAACTAAACTCCAAATCACAGCGATTCAGTGATACGTTTTAAAGGTACTGAGAGCTGAACACAGACCTGCTATCAAACCACAACAGTATGGGTTTGCTTGATGGTCTCCTGTTGTGAGGCCGCAGTGTGTGTTCACTGCTTGGTGCGATTTAAGTGGGCTAAACTGTGCCTGTGAAAGAAAAATGTGTATGTGGTGATGCAATTTGGCCTTGTTTCACACCCTGGATGCCTTTTAGGATGAAATACGCCCTCCAAGAGATTCTTAACGATTTGTTTTTGTCAATGTAAATAACAAAATGGGTATCACTTTATAATAACCGTCGTTAATAGATGATACAATGACAGTCAATTAATCTTTAGTTAATTGTCATTTAACTGTTAGCAAACAGTCATTTAACAAACAATGACATTATAATTAATAATGTTTACTAATTATTAGTAGTGCTGTAAATTAACAGTTTATTGTTACACACATTATATCCCTCATATACTATATTAGGTATCAGGAAATTTTAAAAAAATTATTGTACACCTTTAAGAAAACATTTTAAAAACATCTATAAACATTACATAGATACAGTAGATGGACCAGATAGTCCTAACACTTTGTTAAGGGTTACTAGTTGGTTGGTAAACCATCTATAAACATTATCTGGATGGCTATTGTAAAGTTGGGACTGATGTTTTTTATAGTTAGTTATTGTTTAGTAAGTGCTTGTTAAAGCAATGATACATTTTTTGCCCATCATTAAATTATATATTAAAAACAATTATCTATATACATACATAATGCCAATTTGTGTTTTGCAAACACAGCTGCACCAATGCTCTCACTAGCAAGAAGAATGCTAATTGTATACAGTGCAAAGGCTGAACATGCATTTTCAATAGTTAAAGTGCAGCTGTATCACTGCCCCAGTATTGAGTATCCCTGACCCTCTACACTAAGTCATAGTGGAGGATGCTTCCGAGGTGGGATATTTATTCCCTTGTGACTGCAAGCTCAGTTAAAGTCCTCCAGGCAACCTTGGTCTTATTTTCACTGGATTTTAATCATGGCCTTCCTCCCTCACGCCACAGTTAACTCCACTGTCATGGTTCTTGCTGACAGGATCTTAAAGGCTGCTCTTTTCATTCCACAGCCCAAATGACCATCAACAAGTCAAACAACCAGTGGGCTTAATCATCATTTTTTCTGTCTCAATGGACGGCCATGTAATATTGTTTCCAATCAGATCCACCCATGCGTGTCACAACTCTGCTCTCTCCTGGGCAACACAACAACCCTTTCCTTTGGTTTCCATCTGCAATCTATAGTCCAAGCTGAGAGACCAATTGCTGCAGTGTTGTACTTCAACTAGTGTTTTTCCAGACTGGGCAGAATGTGAGCTGAACTCCCTGTCACAGGCCTCAGCGAAAACAGGGTGTATTAGGTGATCTAGTAGCTGATAAGTTTAAGTGCTGTTGTATAGTCTTGGCATGACCAAGATGAATGTTGAAAATAAAAGGCAATGACAAGAATAAGTCTAAGAGTCTACAGCCATGCCAGCCGCTCTTTGAGGTTGTACTTATACATGCTAGTACATTGAGCTAAATGCTAGCGACGGAATGCTACCATGCTCAAATGACAACGCTAACATGCTGATGGTATACATACCATTTACACCATCTTTGTTTAACATGCTAACATTTACTAATAGGCAGTGAACACAAAATACAGCTGTCATTAGTTTTGCAGGTATTTGGTCATAAACCAAATGGAAAGTTTGACTTTAACGTGGCACTACATGAATGTCATAGTTATTACAATTCATCCTCTAAGCACCATACATGTCCGTACCAAATTCCATGGCAATTTATTCAGTAAATTCACTAAAAGCATAAAATGTCAACAAGCTGGTGGCACTACAGGAAAAATCAGGAGATTTCCAAGTAGTAGTAAGTAGTAAATCAACTTCTAGGGACTATGTATGTGTGTACAAAATATCATCACAATCCATCCAGTAGTTGTAGTTGATATTTCAGTCTGGACCAAAGTGGTGGACTGATCGACAGACAGACCGACAGACCTTGCGTTTCCTAAGCTAGAGCCTAGCAACGAAGTACAAATACTTTGTTACTGTACTTAAGTCAATTTTTCACGTATCTGTACCTCACTTAAGTAGAATCAATAGTGCATACTTTTGACTTTTACTTCATTACATTTTGCAACAATTATCTATACTTTCTACTCCACTACATTTCTACAACGTTCCGTTACATTTTCGTTACATTTTCTGATCAGTTTTTCCCCCTGCCAAAACGTCTTCCTGTCCGTCCCACATTTGTCTCACCAGTGAAATTTGGTTGCCATAGATATATGGGGCACCGCTGAGCCTTCATTGGCTTCCAAGCCGGCTCCGGTGCTCCAGAGCCCGGGCACAGCGCTTCTGACCCTCGGTAATACAGCCTCTGGTAAAAGTGAAAATGAAAATGTTTTTTTTGTTATTATTCACGTTTTTAAATCATAGTTGCCATCTGTTTCTCTCCACAGCATCGTTTACTTCTCCGCCAGGCTGCGTAAGACGCGTTCATATCTTATTTATTTGGCTGGACCTCTTCATATCCGTCTCCCCATTTCTGCTCCTTCACACACTTTATTTGCTTACGCTCCCATGGTTAAAGGAAAAAAATACATCCATGAATAAAACCAACCGCATTCGGATTCTAACATCATATTTCCGTTTTATGCTGGTTAGGATAGGAACTTTTTTTAAAAGCCAGGCCTTGTTTGTGGTAGTGGACAGTATGGTTTTGTTTTTGTTTTGGTATTGTTTGGTGCATATTTATCCATGTAGCTCCATGTAGCTCTCAGTCTCGGCCCCTATTGCTAGCAATAGGGGCCTGTTTAGTCAGCTGTTTAGTCAGCCAGACAATTTGAGCTGTAGAGACCGTGGGATTTCCCAAACTGAAATCCCGCTCACACATATTAGCACAAAACTGCTTTGCTAGCCCCATCGTGTTGTAACTAAGACATCTGCTGAAAAATAATTTTATTCATTAGCATGATTGCCGTACTGTTTAGTTCAAAAACATCCAAAACACTGTATGAAAACATACCAGACGCAAGCTTTTATTTTGAAAAGTCAATGCTCGCGGCTGCACCATCCGGGAGGGCATACATGAGATGGGAGGTCTGCAGGCTGCAGCCATACCCGACTCAAATATCCTTTCGGTCCCGGTGATTATTTGTGAAATTGTGCAAACGACAGCCTTTTCAAGGCATTTGAGAAGGAAGGAGTGGTGGCATGCAAGCCCCCAAATTGATGCTCATCTGAGAAATGGAGTTTTGGATAATGTTCAGCTTCGGCAAGCTTACCTATGCTAAAATATACAATGACTGAGGAAGCCTAGTGACGAGTCCACAGCAACCAGTGTTGAATTAGTTATTACCCAGTGTGCTTTGCTGAATGGTCTCAATGTTTTATTGTCTTATTTCATGGGAATACTTGTTTACTAGAGAAGTAACTTAGTATTTGAAGTAATGCAGTAATGCAGGAAGCGTGCATTTAGTTTTCATGCTTATTGCGTTTCCATAACAATGTTAGTGAGTAAATCAGTGCCAAATCCTCAAATAACAGAGGAGTATGGTGTATAATATGAGAATGCAGAGGTTTAGTCATGTATGTCATGGCTGTAAAAAAAAAAAACAGGCATCTGTACATCTTTGACAAGCTCAAACCAGTACAGAAGGCATCAATGAATTGTTGGGGATGGTCATCCCTTTTTTCTTTATCATTTTGGAGGGTCATCCAAAATGTATTGCTGGTGAAGGGAGGGTCAGGTCTATTTGACAGATCCCAAAACCCTGAAATAAATAATGAACAGTCCCTTACCAACTTTTTTTTTCATATTTTTATATTACCATTTAAAATGGTAATATTATTTAGTCTTTATTTATACTGTGTGTGCTGTTGTTGGGTAATATCACAAGCATACCATGTGAGTCACTATAAGGGCAAAGGTAGTACTACAAGAAAATCCTTTTTAGATTGATGCAACCATTCATTTCTGTTATAATAATGTGTTCTGTATTTATAATGTAGGGTATCAAAATGTGGTTTATAATCCTAACCATCTCTCAGCCATGAAATAAGATTGCTGGTACACTGATAAACTATTCAGTTGAGCTAGTTAAAACTTCTGTCAGAACCAATTATGAGTGAAAAAAGCAGTGCCCTGTGGTGCTACCTTCTCACCGCTGTCCTGTCATCTGTGGCTCTCTGCCTGAGGCACAACAGATCAAGGCTCTGGCACTGGTCGAGTATGGCTGACCCACGAAAATGTATGGTCTCACGAGGTCAAGCTGAAACAGAAGGCAGCGCACAAGCTCTTGTCACAAATCCAAACCAAAAAGAATTTCCGTCTGATCATCTTTGTGTTATAATGTCATTTTGGGCTGCTGATGTGATTTAGATCTTTTCTAATTGGGTTTTTAAATCTGTCACCACCAATAATTATCCGTTCAGTTAATAATCATTAGGAAAGTTGTCCTTTAATCCAGTTCTGGTCCACCTCAGAAAATGAATGGCCCATTTATATTGTGTCAGTTGGTGAAATGCAGTTAATGAATTATGCTTGTAAAATTATTACTGATTCCATGGCTAGAATGGAAACCATAAACGTTCCAGAGGTAATGACTTTGAACTGATTATCAAAGAGGCTCCCAATACTGATTTTGAGGGAAAACTTTTACAGTTTTTGCAATGTGGATGTCAGAACTTGGTACAAGCAAAACAATTTGTATGTTTGAGTCGTCATGAACTTGAATGTGTTATTTCAGACTGTGGGAATTGATGCATTCTCCATCCACTTGCTCTGTGTTGCACTTGCAGCATTAAACCAATTATAATCTGAGAATTCCCAGCTGTTTTAATGGATGACATTAGCCAGTATGACTTTGATATATGTCAATCCCTCCAGCAGGAAAAACATACATAAAATACATACATTTCTCAGTGTGGATATTATGGAAATTAATCCATAATGGGGGGGCTGGGGCAAGGTGGAGAGTGGGGGTGTGGCCTTGACCAACTACCACTTTGCTCGTTTGAAAGCCATGATGCCTCTCTCTTTCTCATGGGTGGGCCAAATTCTCTGGGTGGGCAAAGCAGAGAAAGGGGAGTTAACCTTGCTCCTTATAACCTCATAAGGAGCAAGATTCCAGATCGGCCCATCTGAGCTTTCATTTTCTCAAAGGCAGAGCAGGATACCCAGGGCTCGGTTTACACCTATCGCCATTTTTAGCCACTGGGGGACCATAGGCAGGCTGGAGGAACGCATATTAATGTAAAAAAACCTCATAAAGTGAAATTCTCATGCCATGGGACCTTTAAGATGAATGTTTTGTTGGACTGTTACTCTCTGCTTGAATGTACATCAGTGTGCTGCTGTGGTGTTTGCCTGGAATACAAGTCTGCATACTTTCATCCCACATAATTCAACACATGCTGTCTCCTTTGAGGCCCTCCACAAACATATGCTTGCCAAATAACATACATGTCCTAGTTAGTGTACATTCCCTGGGCTCACTCATACATTTGGCTTGACATGGAACATGCTGTAGCAACAAGTGCACTCAGTTTTAAGGCTGGAAATACTTTACAATATTATGGATCAGAATTGTGTGAAATATGACTAATACAGGTTGCAGCTAACATAAATGTGTAATGCTAACAGTAGCTTAATTTATCAGTGTTTATAAAGAAAATAATGATTGTTGAACCATCACTTTATTTTTCGGCTGACCTATTTCTCTTCTCTCTCCCTCTTGCACAAACTCACACACACACACACACACACACACACACACACACACACACACACACACACACACACACACACACACACACACACACACACACACAAGCTTCACATATTATTAGGTACACATGTCCCTGGAAAACACTATTTTGTGCTAAGCGGATTAATTTGGAACAGATCTATACCAAACGCTCAAAAACCCCACCCTCCCTGCATCATTTGCGAAGATTTGTCCTCTCCTAGAACTGAGATCAGTGCTGTTGTGGCTGCTGCATCCAGAAAAAAATCCCTTACTGTTGCTTGCTTGTCCTACTTTTATTGGAAACGTATTACATTTATATTGATTAAAGTTGCATTTCCTTTGTTTGAGGGATTCCTACTGTAACAGAGAGAAGAACAGGACGTACCTACTAACATTTCCCAGATAGCGCCCATGCAATTTGTGATCCCCCTTGACGTGCAGTTTTGTAGTCAGTAGTTCATGTATTATATTTGGTGCACACAATGTAAAACGACCATTAGAGCAGTACTGTGTTAATAACGACTCTAGCTGACATTTAAACTTTGCTCCAGATTTATTTTGTTGTTAAAATTAGAGGAATACTAATAAAACTGTTCAAAATCTTTGCACAGTGCAGTATGTGTTCATATTGCAAGGGATTTTATGTTATTTTTTTCAGGAAGTTGCAAAGAATGCAATGATTTGTAAATACCTTGGGCTCATATCAGAAATTATAATGTTCGGTTCTGTTTTTTATTATCTGCTGCTGCTTGTGTTGTTTGAGTATTAAAGATGAGACTTAGTTTTCTTAATCCACAATGAGCTTGTGCTCAAACTTTAATGTACGACTGAACATCATCACAACCTAGCTTCCCTAGCCATTCTTATTCGTCCGTGCCCACACCAACATACACCATGGTCATATCACTAACTAATTCCCTCTGCTGGTCACACTAGGTATTACAGTTGATTCATTGCATATCAACACACTGCTGTCTTTTTTGGTTGTTCTCTAAATCTTAGGCCACAGCACGCTCACACCAGTCAGCTAAAATTGGAAATACATATCTTTCTCTGTTTTATCTTTTTGTCCACACTAATTCTGAGCCTTTCAAAAACTCAAAGTCGATGAATCTGAATATTCAGGCCTCAAGGTATAGACCTCATTTACACATGACATTAGCATGTGATCCGTATCTAGTTTAGCCTGTCTGGATAAGGAAAAATGCATGCTAATCTAAGGCATACATGCGCTTGTGATCAGTATGTGACCATGCAGGCCACATCTGGAGGGCAGGCCACGTCTGGAGGTGGCCTGCTTGCCATCTGTTATGAAAAGTCTGTCAGTACTGCAGTTCTGCCTAACTAATTTGCATATTGAGATCCGATCTCAGATTTGAGATAATGAGAAAGTTTAATAATACCAGGTGTAAATGCAAAGGCCAGTGGATATGATGTCATAATTATAATCACATTTAATGGAAACTTTTGTGTACAGGTTCAAGAAAGATGATTTTGTGCACATCCACATAGTTGCTGGTGCAGGACAAAAAAAATAATATTCAAATAAAGTGAGTGACTTTCACTTTATTTGAACTTAGGTGTACAGACACAAAGAATTTGATTCCAATTTGTTGTTGCTCTTAATGTACAGTACTTACACAGAATAGACAGACATCTAAAACAAGGACAGAAATCCAAATAATGTATCCAGATACAGACCACATGGACGTGGAAAACTGAGGTTCTCCAAAACTACCAGGTAGGAATTTGGTGCAGTGGAACGCTTAAGTTAAGAGGAGACATTTCACCTCAAACATTCTTTGTAAGCAGAGCAACTGGAGTAACCAGGCTGTGTCTGTCCCATAATGCACAATTATGGGGTTTTGCTGAACGAAAGAAGTGGAAAGAAAACGTGTTTACTGTAGGTTCTATGTATATGTGTGACTGTATCTGATATCTATGTAGTCCTGTTGTGGTGTAGTCACATAGCCATGAGTAATGTTCACTCACATTTCCTTGTTAAAGGACAATAAAGAATCTATCGAAAAAGAAAAGATTAGCCATTTTCATATTGCTTTGGTATTTTACTGTGGAAGAACTTTTCAGAAACGACCTAAAAACGCTAGTGTGGACACAGCATGTTTCCGTATTTATCCTCCTCAGCGTGGATGTAATGTACTCTCAGGGGAAGGACATCTGCATTCCTTATTAGTGACCATTATTTAATTTATTGTATTTTTTTGTGATCAGTCTTTACTATGCACATTATTGTTGTATGCAATCTGGCCAACTCTGTGCATGAATGAACACACACACAGTCACTTTTAATTAGCTGGTCACATTTGTTAAACAGCAAGGCGTGCTATTCAAATAATGAGCTGGTTTATTATCGCAAGCAATTAAATCTACAGGATGCTGAGGGATAATGTGAGCCATACCTCCCTTTATTCAGCTCTAATCAAAAATGCTCATGTGGTTTGTAGCTCAGGCTCAGAGGCAATTATGTATAATAAATAACATGCTGTGTGGATAAAATGCAACATCCTCAGATTTTGAGGTATACACAGTACAATTTTGTAACCTCTGTTTATGTTTTTGTGGGTTTTTCAGATGATAAAAGACAAGCCTGCAGAAACATGTACAGTACATAATGTTATAATAATGTCATTCATACCATTAACAATTAGATTAATGTAAAACAGGCTCAACCTGGCCAATATATCTAAGGAAAAACTGTGAGATATGCGGCTACCTGGCTAGCTAGCTCCCTGAGTTTGCTTACATACTGTACACCATTTCACAGCATGCCTTCCCCACAATAAACACTATCTACACCCATATGCCTATACTCTGTCAGACTGCAGCTTATTCAGAAAGGGCCAGATAACACATAGTCTAGATAAGACATAACTTATAATATTATCAAGTGCCTTGGCTGTGAATAACAATGTTTACATGTACTTGTTCGTGTCTCTCCTCCATCACTTTTATCTTTTTGTTTGTGCAGTTTCTAAAATAGTACTGATAATGTGGGAATTCAAACTTTTGAAATGTTATCAGTTACATATTCAAGCAAAAACGACAACATAGACCCATAATCGTGTTTTGCTGCACAAAATACTGTATGCAGTACCCGCACACGTCACTAGCAGCACAGCCTCTCTTCCACCTTAATCTCTGCAGCAGGGGTTCATATAAGAATGCCTGAAGGTTTTTTTCTCTGCTGAAATATGGTCAAGAGACATTTTCAAATCCTGTCTAGATGAGTCTTGTGTGTTCAGGAAAAGTGCAACTGTGTCTCTTCAGGGATGTAAAACAATGTTGTTTCAATACAGTAAAAACTTTCTCCGTTTCAATAGACCAAAAATGATTCTCATAAATAAAATGTGTTGCATCGTTTTATAATGTTTTTTAGTTGCTTCATATATTATTTATCATATCATTCACTGTGCCAATTACCTGCTGCTTATGCTGTTCTTATCTGAAATTGCCAGAAAAATATATTTGGAATCGTTAAAAAGCAATCGATTCCAAATATCAAGATTGCTGACTGAGCATGTTAATAAGGAACAGGAAGCTCTCCTGATTGAATCATTACAATCTATTTGTTTAACAGTGTGTTAGGGGAAAAAAACTGATTCAATGGAAATGATCACTGAGGTAAGAAACACCTAATCACTCAGCTTAAAGCCACTCTCCCTGATTGAGTGCCCACAAATCTCCAAAAGTCTCAAAATGGGCCTCCACAGTCCTTTAAAAGCTGAAAACGTTCTTCCAACGTATTACTGTTGCTTTAAAACTAACTGTGAACTGAGAACTTTTTATTATTCAGTAGACTCTTGGGTTTGTGTTGAGAATTGTTTTTAATTACTGTCAAAAGTGAACACCCAAATGCAACTTTAGGGGGAAGAGAAAAGATAAATAAATCTACCAGTTTTTTTTAGACAGCTAAATGAGACAGCAGCAGCATTGTTCCTTACTCCTAACTTGAGAATATGTGTTTTGAATGACTGCCCCGTGCTCTCCACTGATCTTGCAATAATCTTTCAAGATGAACTACTTTTAGATTTGAACTCAGTGGGCCAAGTTTTTAAATTTCAGCCTTATAGTTGGATGTCATTGCCCATCAAAACATCCAAATGTCAACATCTGCTCTCGGAGGTTTGAAAATGTTGGTTGCACATTGTACTCGAGGAGAGGCCAGAGGAATTTTGACTTCCAACATATTAAAATGTTTAAACTGTGATTGTGGTATGTCAGCCCTTATTGAAACATATAGTCATGGCTCTATTTATAAACTGAATTGTTTAAGTATTTATTACAAATTATCATTTTTATTTTTACAATCCAAAATTATTAGCAGAGCTTGAATTTATTTTACATGCACTTTTTGTATATTAAGTTTTTGTTTTTTTCTGGAGTGAATTACAACTACATTCTACAGTAACAGTCAAAGAAAGTTTGAAAAGTGTTTATCCACATGAGTCAAACTCAACATGGACATATTCAAGATTTCAATTCAGTCAAATAAATTGCTGATTGTATCTTTAAAGTGGCCATTAAATGCTAATATGAGCTTTTTTTCTGATAGAAGGGATTATGTGTTGTGGGAATTTAGCAGGAGGATGCTATATGGTGTTAGACATGCACTGCTATTCATTACACTATGTGGTAAGAGGACAAGAAAAATGAGAAAATATCACTTAATAATGACATCACATTTATTTTAACTGCGCCTTATCTGAATTAAACACAGTTACCCTGCAGTAGGAGCAAAACAATGAGCAATTCTTTTCTTTATGTAGTTTGTAAGCACAGAATAATGCTCAGAGTGAAGTTTTGTTTCTGTTATTTGCTGTCATTGGTATGTTGTAACTAATGATCTTCTCCCTTTTTTGTCAGGTGGCATCCCCTTTGTTCTGACCGGGGAACTGTTTGAACAATCCTTCCGACCTGCCGCCTTCATGATTGCTGGCACAGTTAACTGGCTGTCCAACTTTGCTGTGGGCCTCCTGTTCCCATTTATTCAAGTGAGTTACCTCTACCTCAGTTTACAACGTCAACAGAGGCAAGTGACACTTTTTTTTAAATAAAGCGTCTCACACACACACACACACACACACACACACACACACACACACACACACACACACACACAGTCATCAACTGATTGTCAGCTAAACCAACCCAGGTTTGGCGCTTCAGCCTTTCACAGTCCATTAAAGTTGTCAGCCCCTCATTAATCCCTGCAGTTGCTGCTTACACCATGTTGTCGACTGGTTGCCTGCTCTCCATCAGCACCTCCACCTCATTAGTCAACATACTTAATATTTCTGTAGTCCTATCACATTACATTATGTATTTTATATTATATGCAACTACTGAGCTCTAATGGTTGTCCTTGGAAGAGTCAGTGACTAATTTACAAGCTTTTCACAATAATGGTATTAACTTAATGATAAGTGTTCCTGACTGAACATGTGCTGTACATTTTGTTCCTTTTTAGTAAATTGAATAACAATACTGGATTATACAAAGCAAGCTGATGCAGATGTCCTCTATTTAATCATACTTGTTAACCTAACCATAAGGTAATGTCCTCTTAGCTTTGGTGCAGATGCTTTTAAATTCAGACCTGACCTAACAATAGACTTGGAAATGAAAACTCCAGTCCCACTTCCATTACTGTGAGCCAATGGGATCACCACTTCGGCTGGCAGAGCAGTGAGGAACAGCCATAGATATAAAACAATATTATAGCTATGGGAATAGCAGCTAAACTATGGGTGTTCCAATGGGCATTTGCTTTACACTGATTACAAAGCACAGTTTTTATTTCCCTTGTTAATGTGGCAATCTGTGAGATTTTCTCATCATAACTGCAAGATACTGGCAGTAAAACATACTGTAAAGGAGCACAACACAGATATTTCTCAGAAACAGTTGTGTAATGTGTTTTGTGGCTCTGCATTAATTTTAGAAAATACCCCTTCTTATGTCACCAGGGTTTCTACCATTGAGGTGCATTATGGGAGATGTAGGATCTGGTGTTTTAGAGCTCATCTGTTGTGACTTATTGGAAGTGCAATGCTAAATCACTGGAGTCTCAAATCTCATCTACATCATATTACATGTTTCAGATGTTTTTTTCAACTCATTTTTTTCACCTCTTAGGCAGATTGATTTAGGTACCTGATTTTGTATTGTGTGCTTAGAGTGCCCAGCAGTACTGTGGATGAACAGATCCAGTGTGGACACTGACTGTTGTGCTGCTGACATACTGCTTTTGCTGCTTGGCCTTGTAAGCAAGATGTTACACGTGAAATGTGAGATGTTGCAAGAAAGCTGAATACAAAGTATTAGACACTTTCAAAGCCTCATAGGAGCTGTAGTCATTGCTACCAAAATAATAATTGTTGTTGATTTTGGTTGAAATAAGGAAGTGTTCAGGTGTTTTTCAGCCAGTACAGAAGTGGATATCTGGTTATCTTAAAATATAGTCAGAAAACAAAACATTATCATGTTTTTAGCTTTACAAAAATACCTTTTAAACGAACCCTATAAGCAAATACACTGAGCAATGAAAAGCAGTGATGCAGAGGCTAACACAGAAGTTGGCCAGGCGTTGGCCCTCTACTGTAGAATCCTTTAATCCTATTTACTTGTTACTTGATCTTTTTGTTAAAAATAATGAACATCCTGAGTACTCCACTTTAAGGACTTTTTGTAAGGAGTATAATAAGCAAATATAACAGTTTTTAGACAGAAGAGCCAATTAGTGTTTGACACTGAAATGCTTTACCAAGAAATGCAGGGTCCTCTTTCAACTTCTAAAACCTGACTGTTGCTCCTGGCGGCTTCACATCACTGCCTCCTCTCATTTTACCTCGTCCATTTCTTTCCCTCTATGCCTCTCTTTCTTTGGCCTCATAAACAGGTAGTAGAAGTAGTATAAAGTTGAAGTGTACCAATGCAAAGAGTAAAGTGTCAAGTGATGAGTTCAAGAGTTGAGGAGTTCAAAAGTTCAGCAGTCTTATGGCCTATGGGATGAACCTGAGCTTGGTGGTGTGGGACCGGATGGTGTGGGACCGGATACTGCGGTACCATCTGTCAGACAGCAGCATGCAGAGCTGTTTGTGGCTAGGGTGATTGGGGTCTGATGATCTTATTTGCCTTGTTCCTGCATCACTGGATGTAGCTCTTTTCACTTTTCATTCAGCAATTCACTCATAGGTTGTGTCTGAAATCACTCCCAGTTTGCTATACTGTATAGTTCACTATAATTACTGTCCGCTATTTTATTTCATTGTGTGAATTCTGACTGAAATTTAGTGCACTCGAAAATTTCTACAGCAGAGCGAAACAAAAGTAGTGCATGTGGCATGTACACTACTTTTTGCTAACAAACCCACAGTGAACATTTTTATAGAAAATGACCAGTGTGTGACTATGTGTCATTACACAGATTATGATGTTTCATAAATGTCCCAAATTTCAATGTCCTGCTCACTATAGAGTAAATTATTCAGTCTATATTTACTGTTTGTAGGGAGTAGTGAATGAGTGACTCCTAAAAGTAGCTGGAATCAATATAAGATGTCAGTGATTGAAAATATATTTATCAGGAAGGGATTTATTGAGTGTCTGTATAATTATCACACAATAACTAAAGAAAGTACATCCTTGTCTGCACAGCAAATTTGAAAACGCAAATTTAACACTCTCAGAGTTAAAATTAACACTCTCCCTGGGTTTATATGGGAACCACTGTAAAAGTGTTAAATTAACACTTTTGAAAGTGTTAAAAATTATAACACTATGACAAACTCTTATAGTGTAATATATTAACACCACAACTGAGTAAAATAACACTAGGTTGGTGTTCAAAATGTACTCATTATTGACACTCATGGAGTAACTAGTCAACACTGTGCCAGTGATCAGATAACACTTGACAGTGTCAACGTACACTCAACTGGTGTTATTATTATTAAGAGTTAATATGTAAAATACATTAGTAATAATGAATCACTCCAAAACAGTACTGCAATGAAAAGTTATTTTATTTTTAATTTAACAAGGGCTTTACTTTAAAAAGTTCTGACTCAAAAATCCTGTTCAATGACCTTGTACAATACAATTCTGCCCAAAACATGTAAGAATGATGGTAAGATGTTTGATCTTATGTTTAAAAGTAATGTATCGGTGGCCCTATGTCACAGCAGTTGCTGCTCGACTCAGCTCGACTCTACTCGCCTTTTTTGGTTTTCCATTATGAAAAAAAGGTACCTGGTACCTGCCAACAAGTACTTTTGTTAGTATCACCTCCGTCAAAGTTCCAAGCGAGCTGAGGCGATACCAAAAGGTGACGTGAAAACCTGCAGAATACTAATTGGTCGGAGAGAATCATCACTAATAACTGCATCATCACTAAATCTGCAATGGAAAAAGGAGGACGGGACACCGCGGTTGAGCCGAGCCGAGCTGAGTCGAGCAGGTACCATGTAGTGGAAAAACACCAATAGTCAGACCTGTCTGATGTAGTGTGCAGTTTTCCACTTGTTCTACAGGATTTAATCCCCCCTCCAGGCATAAGCGGAATTTGACATTCGAGCCAGGGAAGGGGAAAAACAAAATTGTTGTTTTCCCCTCATTGTAGCAGCTGAGACCTGGCCTACCACTTGGGGAACACAGCACGAGCACATATGGACAAAACAAACATGCTAAATAAACATATGTTTATTTTTAAAGCAGATTTTAAATTACATTGTTACAAATTCGTCGTTATTAAATCAAATCGCGGCACGGCTGTTTTGGAACGCAATAGACAGACGGTGGCGGAATGCCCCGACACTTAAATTCAACTCAAATGTAAAAGTGAATAATCAGTGTTTGACCTACAGTCTGTTGAGATGCTTCTCCAAACGCAGAAACAAAGCGCAATCACACCATAAAACATTAAGTCACGTTAAGAAAAAAGATCCGTATTTTGCCGTAATCCAATGACACGAAAAAAAAGTAATCCACAGCGATCAGTAGATCCACTTTGTCGTTTAACCAATCAATTAGTAAGATGACAGCAAATGTATATACATGGCATTTAGGAAACCTTTATTGCAAGGTTGGCACGGCAAGATGTCCAGACTAGTGCAACAGTAATTTTCGTTTTTTGCGTCTTGCATATGCGTCGACAATGGTCTCAGGTGAGAGCCGGAGCCCTGAAAAAATATTTTTTTACTAAAGCAGTAGGCCTATATGAAATCAGATGTATTACCTACCACCATTTAGTTGTTTTGTGTTATTTTAAATATTTATAAAATATCTGGTCATACCAGAAGTAATTATTCCACTCATTTTTGAAACAATGCAATTGCCCGTTTCAGCCACCAGGGGGGCCCCCGCAAACTCCGCTTATGCCTCCAGGTAAATGTCCTGAGTCCCTTAGTGCTGTCTTCTTATTCCATTAATTGCCGCCAGGCCTCTGCTACGCTTGTGCATTTGACTAATGTGACCAAAACATTAAAGAACACTGAGAAAAAGACATAGCTGACTGCTTTATCCAAAGCACTTTATAGTTTATTCATTGCCTCCTTGTAGTCTTATCAGTTAGATTTCAAACCATGTAAAGTATTAACATGAGTAGAATCTGAAACAAGTACAAGGTAGGGAACTGCTGCCTTGTTGAAATGAATTCAGCATCTATAGGAGATAGGGACTGCTCCCATTTTGCTGCCCTCCCAAGCCAACCTATCCAGATAAGCCGCGTTTCCATCAAACACTTTCAGTATAGTACCTTTAGAACCATAGGTAACCTGTACGGACATGCACCTAAACACTAAATCTGTTTTGCGTTTGTAGGAGAGGTTGTTACCGGATGGTAAGAGCTGTGGACAGCCATGTACTGAAAAACGAGCTGAAAAAACATTTTTTTCCTTAATGCTCAGTTCAGTATTCAGTATTTCCTTTTCACTGATGATGCAGAGGAACATCTGCAACAATCACTGAGTGCAGTGTTTCTAGCTCCACCTTTTTAAATTGGATCAGTGTTCTGGGTACCACAACAGAGGGTTAACAGGAAAAAGGACAGAATGGAGTGGTTCTATTGGTACCATCCACAACTTTTGACAATGGAAACGCAAAAATAGCCGTTCTAATATGTAACAAACTGAACCAGACTGCTTGTTGGAAACGAGGCTATAGACAACCCCAAAGAGAGTAAGTACCCTTTGTAATCTGCAATGAGTCTGAGGGGTCAAATGTCCTGTATAGACACCCCCTTTTAACAAGGCCTGTGATGCCCTGTCTAGAGTAGGGTCTGTGGCCCATGATGACATTCATCCCTTTACATCTATAAGCCAAAACTGTCCTCCACAAACAAGTGGGAGAGACACTGAGCTTAGCCGTTCTAGGGGCAGACTATGATCAGTGAGAGGAAAGTTAAGTTCCCACTACAAGAGTTGCTAGTTCGCTGTACAATTCACTACAAAACTTGCTGTCTTGCTGTTTTTTTCACACCTTTACCTGACTGACCTGTGACAGGAACTCGAACACTACTAGATCTTTCACCAGAAGGAAAGAAAGATCAGACAGAGTGCTTTTAGAGGGTGTTGTGGTTGGCACACTTGTTCACAAAATAGCTTGTTTCCACATGTCTTTACTATTTATAGCCTGCTTTCTCTAGGTGCAACAACTTCGGTCCGTGCTGCAAATGCAACACATACAGTAAAGTAACAGGCGACCCCTCCACCCTGGTTTCGCCTCAGCCTGTGTCTTGCACTCTCATTGGCTAGAGCTCCCCAGCAGAGTCCGCAACAACTCCAGATATTTAGCCTGCTAGATATCTAGGATGTGTCTGCGAGGCACCAGTGAGCCTCTCGAATTGCATTTTGGAACAATTCACACATCACGCTTGAACATGCGAGCACCGAGCCAAAGCCGATTTGCTTCCAATCTGCGGCTTTAGTTGGGGAGCTCCCAAAACCGTCCATGAGCAGAAAATCAGGGCTAAAATCCTATAGTGGAAAACTTGCCTCAACGCGTACACACTAGACAGACAGAAGTTAATTTACATTTCACTTAAGAAGATCAATGAGATTAGTGAGGCACCACCAGCTCTATTGACATGCAGAGAGGTGAGGAAGTCATCATCAGGCTTAGCATGCAGGCACATCCCGGACAGCTCTGAGACTATTTGCATTTTTCCGGCCAAGGCCAGTGCCAGCAGCAAAGCTGTCTTCAGCAACAACACTTTCTTTTCACTTTCTAAAAAAGAATGTTGAATCAGGGTGTCCAACAACAACAAGGTCGGATCCCACATCAGTACCAGTGGGGTTAGAGAATATGAGTCTGTGACAGAGATGTTCACAAGTCATTTTTTGGAAGTCCAAGTCAAGTCTCAAGTCTTGGAGCTCGAGTCCAAGTCAAGTCTCAAGTCTCTGGCCATCTGGTCTGTCCCTAACATTGTATTGTTAAATCTTATGAATTCAAAGCATGTCCTGTAACTACCATCCATACAGTACAGTATCAAAATCAGTTGTAGGATAACTTTATGGGGTCTACTTAACACATCCCTCTAGCCCTCGGACCTGGTGAAATATTAACCTAAGTCACATCATATGGATACAACTATAAAGATACAATTTGCCTGTTCCCAGCATTAGCACAACACTGAGATGGTTAGCTTGTTACCTGTGACGATATATGCTAAATGTAACGTCTCTTTCACTCAAAAAAATGTCTAATGTCGAAGTGGAAATCAAGAGAATAGTGGCAGCGCCACACCAGTTACAGAAAAACATGCATCTCAGTCTCAGTCCAAATTACGCACAATAAGCAGTTTGAACTCACTGATGTAATGTAATTTATTCATTTTAAGCGTTAGTACGCTCAGTGAAACTGAGTCCAGCGCAAGGGAGATCCGACTCAGAGGAGGAGAGGTTAGTGAGGCCAGCGTCTCCACGGCAGGTGACAGTGCGCACGGATCCGCTGCGCCACGCATGGATGAAATAATGAAATAGTTAATAGGACTACAGTAACAGAAATGTGTGCAGAATTAAGACAGTCAAGACGGCCAAGTGTTTGGTGGACTGGGTACACCTTGTTCACTTAGTAGCCTACAAATCATCCACGGGATCAAGTATGCATCACCCGACACAGCGTTTGTTCTGGGGAGATGGATCCTTGCGTCCTGCCTCCTGTGCGCCATGGATGTCTGAGCCTCAGCAACTACTAACTATAAAGATACAATGTGCCTGTTCCCAGTATTAGCACAACACTTTGCGATGGTTAGCTTGTTACCTGTGACGATATATGCTAAATGTAACGTCTCTTTCACATTAGCAAGTGACTGACCTATCTGGATGCGTTTTGAGATGCCTGATGAAGTTCGACGTTGTTGATCCGGTGCCACACACCTTGCATTTAGCTGTTCGCTTACTGCCACTGTTTACCAAGTTATTGAAAGCAAAACTAATGACAAAAGGCACAACTCTGAGTGTGCGCACATAAGGCATAGCGCATGCGTTACGTTGCACATTATGGCAAAGGACAGGGGACATGCAGCTCGTCATACGTTTCCTCAACGTATATGCACCAATAAAAGAAAATAGAAATACATTAATAAATTTAGATTTAAAAAGCAATAATTGCATGAAAACAGGTTGTTGACAAGTCTTGAAACTCAAATCCGAGTCAAGTCTGAAGTCTTTTGGGTCGAGTTGTAAGTAGGGTGACCAGACGTCCCGAAAAATTCGGGACAGTCCCGAAATCCAAGCAATCCCGAATCCTGCCCTAATTGTCCTGAAAATTAGAGCAAAGTCTCAAGAGTAGACTCTCAAGTAGTTATAGTCTGATAGAACGTTAAAAACTGTTCATGGTGATTGACAGCAGATGGTCCGGGGTGCTCTGCCTGCGACCCTCCTCGTCTCCAAAATAAAAGCTCCCATCCCCGTCGGGAGACAACGGGGTGGCATCACAGCTAAGGGACATCACAGTCTGGGGTTGAAATACTTAACCACAGGTTAATTACAAAAAATACAACCTTTTTGTCCCCTTTTTATGTTATAGAGTAGATAAAGAGAGCGCAAGTTGCAGCCATGAGGCCAGGGAAAGTGCACGTGCAGGCGGCCACGAGAAGGAGTGATTGGATTGGATGTTGCTGATGTTAAAGCGCAGTCATTATGTTTGTTTTATTTGTTTCATAATGACACTTGAGTTCATGATTTTAATGATTTTTTATTTGTATTTTCGGGTATACATGACAGACAGTTGAATTCCTGAATAAAAATAATAAATCATTTTGGTGCGGAGTTTTGAAATTCATGTCCCGCCCAATCCCCCCAAAACCTTGTTTACAATACCCTACAGTGAGCAGATAGATAGATAGAGAGATAGATACTTTATTCATCCCGAGGGACATTTTAGTGATGCAATGGCCATGATAAGGTGCTATGGTAGAGTGTGTGCAATGGTGGTAGTGAACAGTGTCTTTATGTGGCAAGATTTGGAACACACACAATCAATGAGCCTCACCTGTTCTCAACAGAATATGACAACTGAAAACCCACCAGCAGCTCAGCCGTGTCTCTTTATTGCTGTGCTCAGACTGGACTCTGAAGTCTGCGGATCATCATTTCTACTGGCATGTCAAGCCACAAAGAGAGCAGGGTATTCTATCACATTAAATTGTAAAATCCTGCGTGGTTTCAGAGCCATCTGGTTGACTGCAGTGTGCTAATGTGTACCACCTATAGATTTGGATGCAGTCAGAGCTTTGTTTTACAATCACAAAATTCCAGGATTATTGAATGCTGCAGTGAGGTAGCACACCATAACTCCTAATTGGCAAATATTGCCTGAAGAAAGATTTATTTTTCATTTATAATTCCTATATGTTGTGCCTTTTATTTACTTTATTTCCAGAACATTACAAATCCCACAGGCACTATGTGCTATAACTCAATATCACACATGTTGTCATTTCAGTTACCTCAATAAATGCCCCATGTTTTTATTGATGATCATGACATTGGTGTACTTGACCCATTGTGTGCTGCCTCATGAGAGAAACTAAAACATTTTTTTCTTCTTAGTAAGCTACTGTAAATTAATTAGACGAGCCATGGAGAACAACAGAAGAAGAAGGAACTTTGTGCAAATGCAACGTGAAGGAATGATTAGCACAATGTGTAGACAACATAATGAGGGATAGGATGAAGACGAGAGGGGAGTGTACCATAGCCTTTATGTGTATCCTGTTTTTACTGTCTCTCCTTCTCTGCCTTGTGCTTAATTTCCCTTTCTATTCAAAGTTTTATAGCAGTCTTTAATGTCTCGGCAGGCGTCCTCAATGAGGTCCTCTTTCATCCTTACTGCACCAAGTTGGATCCAACTGGCTGCGATGTACTTTGATGCTTCAATAATCATCTTTCACAGATCTGTTTTATTTCTGCATGTCAAATCTTTACATTCATCTCAGCCAAGAGGTGATGGGTCACAAACCTATAAAATCTATCGGATGAATCATCACTCTTTACACTAAATTTGACGTTTTTGTGGATACCTTGACCTAAAGTATACATCAGCTTGTAAAGTAAATTCTACCATACACAAGCATATTCGGGTTGGAATGAGAAATCAATGTGACATTTTACTTTGAAATGGTGAAGTCTAGCTCTTTATTTTACTGCCCACGCACTTGTACAACAGCCCTGTGTTCTTTTTATGTCTCCATTCTCTCGCGTCCTCCTCTTCTGTTCCTTCACAGTACAATCACATCTTTCTCCCAAGGACTTTGGCTAAGTTGACTTCATTGGGTGTTCCTTTCACCTTTTTTACATGTGTACATCTCCACAATTATATTTTTATTGTTTTTCATTCTCTCTCTCTCTCTCTCTATAACAGATCACACTTTGTGACTGTCCTCCCCCAAAAACCACCCCATAAGTCTTTGTACAAGCATCTTATTGCAACCCATACTTGTCAACCAACACATTGTAGTAAGCTGGATTGATATTGATATGTATCAAGAAATAAGATCTCTGCTGTATTACTGTGTTGCAAAGTGTAATTAATCACAAAATGATGCCTTGTGGCAGAAAAAGCAGTATTACGGTTAGGAGTATTTTTTTTCTGTAACATTGTATGATTTACAATTACGCTCAAACATATCATCTGGGTGCCGTGTTTTGACGGAAGTTACGAGTAATTAGAGGGTGAAAGGTTATATGACGCCACTGACAGGCGACTAAAGGTAATGTCCCGTGTCTGAAAATAAAATACAGATTTCTCTGGGTTTGACATTTGGTGGAAACATTTGGGATAGTGTAACTACACAACTCAAAAAATATATAACATAGGTATGGTCGTTTTTAGACATTTTAATGCAGAAATGTTACATATTGTACCTTTAAGCAGTGATAAAACAGCACATTCCATTATGAAAAAAAACTTCTTAACAAAACACAATGTGCCATTATCTGGAAACTGTCTAAAAAAGTCTTAGGGAAACAATAAAAAAGGCATTTAGACCATCATTGTCACCTATGTACAGGACAGAAGATAGAATTTTATATATTCAATAGTATATTATGAGCGAAGTCCTACTGTCTGCCTAATGATTGCCCTCTGTTCCGAGGACATAGTTCAGCTCTGCTTTTTATAGAGGCACAACTTTGCCCTCGGTCATAATGTCCCACTTGTCCCTCATTAGAGCCTAATGGCATTTGACATTTCAATCTTCGTGAGCAGAAAAAATATTGATATGTACGCTGAAGTTCATGCCCTTTAAATCCTAGAAGTTATCTCAACTTATCCAAGCACTGCTTTACTTTTCCATTCTGGCATTCCTTTGCAGAGAGATACGGGGGCTTGGTTTTAGCTGCTTACAAACAATAAGTTACTTTTAATGGAAGTACTTGGTGCAGGTTGAGAGGTTTTGCTTAAGGCTTTCATCTTTCAGAGAGAGTTGTTTTGCATACCGCAACAAAATACTATACAGGGGATATAGCATTTTCCTATTATTACATTTATGATTGAATGAATAAATCACACAAGTTTTCTTGATATTGAAGCATGGCTTATTACACACATGATTATAATTCCAATATTGGGAACAAACTTGGAGTATACTGCTTTGATGAAGTAATTTGTCCTTGAATACTCCTCCCAAAACAGTGGCTGACTTAAACTTAATGCAAGAAAGCATTCATGCTTCAAAGCTCTGAGAGGCAGGGCAGGTACTACCTGTGGATCTACACATGTATATGTCTCTGCTTAATAAATATACTTTAGTCTGATCCACCACTCGATATTCCCCTGCTCCACCCTCCCGGGCAAATGTGATCACTTCTGGCTCCAAAAAACAAAAATGGCTACAGCCAAAACGCCAAACTCAAAGCTTCAAAACGGCAGTCAACAAACCAATGGGTGACACTGCAGTGGCTACATCCACTTCTTTTATACAGTATGTAAATTACATTAGTTACACTTTCTCTAGTCGCATCTCCACAGCGCTGTGGAGGAAGGTCTTGCTAGTCCAAACAACATTCAGCGATAGGAGAAAAACTTGTTCTGGTTTATTGGCATTTCTTTAAACCAATCACAATCGTCTTGGGCGGCGCTAAGCGCCGGACGCACGTACCATGCCTCTGCAAAATTGCCTTGGGAAGGAACTTGTTTTGGTGGAACATGTGAAGGTAAGGAGGCAAGCTCTGGAATTAAAATGGCTATCGAGTGTGTGATGATTACTCAAAAAAAAAGATGAATATAATTTGGTTGTCGGTTCTAGCTCGAAGGATGTTTTCTGAATCGACCCAGAGTTTAGAATGCAACACAAAGAAAGCGGAAGGTGAGGGACATCCAGCCAAAAATGAGGGACATCCTGCAGAACCTCCTGTGGCAGTGGAACAATCCCATAAATGAGAACGTCATCGATATAGACTATACTTTCTCAAACTACAGATACAATTTAGGACATGGTCATGGTGAACAAAACACTAAAAGGTGTCATTAGGTTGAGGAAAGGGCTTGCACAAGGTTGAGGGATTAACTATTATGCATCATTCCGCTCAATGATAGACATGCATGCATGCAAGCTTTGTTACTCTTGCTGTAACTTGAAGGACATGTTCATAGAGAGAAACAGAAAGAGTTAGACAAAAGTCAGTCCGGAAGTTTGAGATCAGAGTGAACCTTTGCTTGCGGCATGCTGGACATCGTACTGACGTTGGGTTGACCTTCCATCAAATGTTTTCTGCCTGTTTTCTCTGCAGCCCCTGCAGACAAACCTAATTTTGTCCTTTCAGCCAGCTGCAGCAGTGTGTCATGCGTGGGAGGAAAAGAGTGAACCAAAGTAACTGAAAAGGGCATATCAAACACACAGATAGTGGTTTCTTAGAGGAGGAAGTTATTCTAACAGGATCGGTTAATTGTTGACGATGAAACAGAAACAGGGCACAAACATAAAGAAAACAAGGTCAAAACATACCAGTACTTAGGTTTCCTGTATGATATGGGTTAGCTCCCCAATGTTCACAGAAGGATAGTATGTGTAATTTCTTTAAATCTCAGGTGTCAAGATACAAACACTTAAGGTACGCTGTGGACTTTTTGACCACTAGTGGTGCTGCAGAACAATGTTTTTTACTTATTTCATATCCAGCTAATTCAGTAGGCACATTGTCATTTATCTATACACAGATAAAAGGTGCCAAACAGAAAACTGAGTTTACTTGATGTAGTCACTTCTACAGTGAAAAAACACAAAACACACTGAGAAATTGAGAATTTATATGCATTATTGAATTAAGGCACAGTTCACTAATACAGCATTATTATTATTACATTATGTTGCTTTGTTCAAATAGTACCATTTTGCTAGCCTGGTTGACACCAGAACCTTCTCCGTTGTAACTGAGAGTGGGTCTGGGGAAGGTTCATTCACAGCTCATTTCCAAAGGGGCATCACCAACGGACGCCGCTCAAATGCCTCTGGGCGCAATTGGATAGTCCTTCAACCAATCAGACCAACGATCTGGGTGACGTAGCAGCAACAGCGTCATGAACGGGTTGCTGCGCTTCGGTAGCCGCCATGTTGAATGTAAACAAAAAGCTGCTCTATCGTCATTGTGTAAAGCTCGCCTCAACGGTTGTGATTGGTGCCTCGATTTGGAAAAATTGGAAATGGGTTTGAATGGGTTCTTGGCCAGACTGACTTGCAGACCAAATCTCAAATATGCCGGTAGTTCGTCAGAGTTTTCCCAGGCATTTTGCCCAATATTTAACAATTCCTGGAAAGTCATGTCATTGAATCCTCCACAAGTTTATTTCTTAATACAAATGTAAGTGAGGCATCCTGTTTTCCACTACATAGATACATATCTGTTGTGGAAGTAACTTTGACATATTTACAGAAATGTGTTGAACTCCACTGGTTTCAACATGTCAGAGACATATGGGGCCTTTCCCATTTATCAAATTTGTACCTCCTTGATCCTCTGGCTTGTGACCTGGAAATTATTCTCAGTTGAAGGACGTCCCAGTTATTAAAATGAACATCGAGGAGCAAGGATCGAGGACTGAGGAGGCTCCCTGGAGGAGCTATAATCGTGGATACACCGATGAATCCTCTGCGGATGTCTTTTCACCCGTGGCATGTAAACAAAGAGGCGTGACAGAGAAAGCAAAAGAGGAGAAGCGGTAGAGAGAGATTAAAAAAGGGATAGAGCGTTTGTAGACAGGCAGTGAAGTGTCCATGCGAGTCTCTTACATCGGAGAAAATAATTCATTCAGGTGGGTGGAGGGTGGATGATTTTAAGCCTATGTGCAGATTCGGATGAAGAGCCAATCCACGCAATAATAATAGATAAGATAGGGTGTTTGTGTGTATATAATATAGCCTACTGTATAGTTCTATAGTTCTTTTCATACAAACATTTGTAGTGTTTTACACTAAAATAGCCTATGAAGGCTATATATAGCCTATTTACTGTATGTAGCCTATATTATATAAATGTTATAAACCAATAAAAATCCATATGACATCTGTACATTCTTATCATATTATGCCACGTTGTGAACTGAATTCAAAGTAAATATGCTATAGAAGTTGTCATGAACACTGTTTTGCTCATCTGACAGAGATCATAAAATACAGGGTATGACAAAACATTGAACAGCTGATGCAGCTGTGCCGCACGTCATATTTAATTGACATCGCGTTTAAACGACGGCTCTGAGGCAAAGATGTCTCATGTTTGTTAAATGCCGACTCCTCTCTCCATGATTCTATTCCTCGACTCCTCGGCTCAAATCTCCTGTGGGCAGGACTAAGACGCAAAACGAGGAATTGAGTAGAGGAATTGGGGATGCACAATTTAGGAAATGGGAAAGGGCTATGGTATGTGTAATCCTATAAGCTACCACATCAATGTCTACTAGTTTAAATGATTAGAAGGGGCTTGCTGTGTTATCAGAACGGTACCAGATCTACATTGGTATGAGGAAACTCCAATGGAGAGTGTCAGCAAATCCACGGGACACTAATTATACACCTCACCACTGTCTCTCTACACTGTCACATCATGCTCTAATGCCTGATTGGATCTAGTGAGCTCATATATTCATTTATTGATATTTATACAGTATATATATATATATATATATATATATATATATATATAAATGAACATATGATGCTTTCTGCCTGACTGTGTCATGGATAGATAGGAAGACAGAGAGGAGCGATGTAATGCGATGTACCCTTCAATTTGATCAATGTACAATGAGTCTGGTGGTAATAGATCAGTCAGTCAGTGAAAGGGCAAGTAGAGGTGGAGCTGAATATGTAATAAGACAGACGATAGAGGCATACAGCAAAGAGGTTGTGATGCCACAGGAGACACGTAGAAATGGATTTGGAGAGGAAAAGAAAAGAGTGGCTGACCAAGGCGAGGAAGGAGCGAACAAGTGTGAGAGAGAAAGCGACAGAGGGTTATTTTTAGTCACCCGGTGCCACAAATATTGCAGTGTTGTTTGGGTTTTGCCAGGCCCACTTACTCCCAGGAACTCACCAGCTCACAGCAGTGACTCACTGGTTACTGACTGGCACATGAAACCAGCTCTGACCCCTGTTCAGACAACACACCGCTGCACTGTCACATCCCTTTAGACAGCCCACTGCTGAGGTGCCATTCTGGGTTCTGCACGGGTGGGTTTAGACACTTTTGAATGGGAGTTTGGACAGACTGGAGCACAGTTTTAAACAAGGGTGGCAGATTTGGGAGATGAGTAAAAATTGGTTGAGACTCAAATTTAAAGCTCTAATTCTCTAATTCAAATTTAAAACTCTAATTCTCTAATTCAAATGTAAAGCTCTAATAATAAACTGTAGATTTTTGATGGTTGCATTGTTTATTAAATGTAATAAAGACATGCCAATAAAACAACTTAAAATAAATAATAAATAGCTGCCATTTGTAACTCCAAATAGCCAACAGCCGTGGACACATTACGGGACAACAGGACCTTGGACACAGATATGCAAAAGGTTCCTACTACATAGGAACGAGCAGGACACAAAAGACACGACCACATTGTTTTTTGTAGTTGTTTCGCATCACTTTGCGGTTGTTTGATTGCCTTTCCAAAAAAGAAACATTAATGGGATTAATGGGTAATTTTTTACAGAAGTTCTGATCCTAACAAGCCAACTACCTGTCACTGTCTCTGTTGGGGGAACACACCTGACCCTGGACTCCCAGCATCAATAATTTCAGTTGAACTCAAGCTGATAACGTGATTTATTGACACCCACTTTGAAACATGGAATTATGTTTTTATCTTTGAAGTCTACCCAAATGTGGCAATGTTGAGCATTGTTATGCTCCAGGGTTACAAGGAAATACCAGTGTCTCCATTTCAAAGAGCAGCAGTTTGCTCGGCTTCATATCAAACATTTTTAAAGGAGTAATTATCCATTTATACAACTTAACTAAAGCAAATCAAAAGGTGAAGCAAAGCTATGACATTCTCTGTAACAGGATGACTATTAACTCAGTATAATTCAATACATGCATTTATTATTTTATTTATATTAGTGTAGCATTGTTAAGATATCTACAATGCAACCTACCTGTATCTTGGCTCTTTGTTTCATTCTGTGGTCACAAATCCACATTTGGAAGAAAATAATCCTCAAACAGAACTGATGACACCTGTCACATGTCATGACAGATTCAGGTAAGTTAATAGAGCAAAAAAAGAAAAAGAAAGATGAAAGCAGGGACAATCAAGTGCAAACGCCATTAGCCTTTACTCTACTTTATAATAAGGTAGACAGGTATCTGTCACGGTTGAAGAACAGGCAGCAGAAGAAGGATCCAAACACGGACGACAGACAAGATCATTTAATGAACACAAAGGTTTTGGAATTATCTGTTGCAGTGTAGTGATCAGTGCATGGAGGGTCATTGTTAGCGATTTAAGTGGGATTTATGCTTCTGTGGAGACTCCACGCAGAGCTTTTGCCGTAGCCTACGTAAGTAACCTGAATTTTTTACTTTTGCGTTGGTGTGTGCGTTGATCTCTGTAAGACAATAGCAGGGCCGGCATGTGTGTGTGCATGGGGAGTGTGTGGTAGAGTGAGTGAGAGACTGACGGTGAATTAATAGCTCCGGAGCGAGTACTGACTCTAGGGGCATAGTGAGAGAAACAAAGTGTCTCCCCTGTGCTTTCTGACCACGGTTGGAAATCTGTAGCAGGAAAAGTTAACCCTCTCCTTGATTTCATGTTGTTTATGGAGAATATGGAAAATTGGCCTTTAGCATCTTGTTTGCATTAAATGAGCTTTTCCATTACTTTCAGACATTGAACTAAATGCAGTCGGTGTACAGATAATTGAATGGCACTATGAAATATAAAATGACAACAGGCTCTTGTTGATGACATCTGTAAAGACTAATGAGCCATCAAACCTGTGAGTTTATATGCTTTTGTATGTGTTGCTGATGAGTTAGGATTATCATAGCTATGATCCATAACTGTGATGCTAAATGGTTGTATGTCATTCCTTTGTCATGCTCCCAAGATGTGACAGCATTGATTTATGGTAATCCATTAAATCTCTAAACAGCCTAGGGTGGATATTTGCATTTCAATCGTTAGTACAGCAGTCTCTTATGCATCGCAGAGACTGACCTTAAGGACCTTGAGTGTGTCTCCCATTGGGAAGATTCAAAACAATCTATAAAAGCCTACACACACTCAAATAACCCCGACAACCACAGCACACAGTTTAAACACAATACCACCAATGATGACTTACTGTTGGACCAGAAACCAGTGACCATGACAGTATATCTCCCAGCAACGGACAGTCTCTGGACCAGAGGTTTATGTCCACAGTGGGTGTTTTAACATTCTCCTTTCCTTTACCCCTGTCCTGCCCTGCCCTGTACTGTTCTGTCCTGTTCTATTCCATACCCTTCTGCT